>NC_091125.1:91109120-91409120 GCF_040183065.1 Periplaneta americana | reverse complement strand
AACGCGGTTTGAGGGTGAGTGGTAGAGACATTTGTGTTAACGGAGTGAGTACGGGGAGGCTGGTTTCGTTAGCATAATGGCTGTCACCTGCGAGTTCAAACCTCCCCGACCCCCTGATTTCCCTCATAATCTAACTAAACTATTAATTTATTACACATAATTGTATTCTGTCCCAGCAGCGACAAAACAACGAACAAGTGGTTACGTTCATGAATGCAACTGCTGTCTGCCCGCATGCAAGAACTGGTTTTAAATTGGTTTTGACTAAAGAAGAGTAAAACCAACGAGAATTGTTTCTTAACTGAAGAAATCAATGTTGCCAGAATTTGCAAGTCAAGGACATAGTGTTTGTATGTGATGCGCGTTCTCAAGTGACAGGAGAACAAATATATTTTACGATGAAAGAGTAATGGAACGGAGAAAATTTCTCTCCGGCGCCGGGATTTGAACCCGGGTTTTCAGCTCTACGTGCTGATGCTTTATCCACTAAGTCACACCGGATACCACCCCGGCGTCGGACAGAATTGTCTCTGATTAAGTTCCAACTCTTGGGTTCCCTCTAGTGGCCGCCCTCTGCACTACGTCATAGATGTCTGTGAACATACGACCGAAGTCCACACCTGTGCTGAGTTGCACTCGTTATGAGTGACTAGTTGGCCGGGATCCGACGGAATGAGCGCCGTCTTAAATCACGAAGTGATTTACGCATATCATATCGTATGATGACGCAGAATATCTGCATGGAAAATATCATTTGTACTTCGGTACATTAAAATAATATATATAAAATATATTTTAGTTCGTAATCTAAATATTTTTGCTATAATATGTCCGGCAGATTTGATACCAAAAACAAATTACATATATATCTCGCAAATCATTTACCGACATAAAAATTTTCACTTATAAGAACTTAGTTTCCTAAAATAATATTATTTTCATATATATATTGTTCTCATTGTTGACTTTATTGTTGGAGAATTTCTAACTTTTCATGTTCTTGCCATTTTGAAATGTTGTAACTGTGAGATTGGGGAAGTGAAACCCACTGTGTGTTATCAACAGTAATCTCACTAGAGGTTTTGATTTATCTAAAGAAAATCAAAACTCGAGTGCGATTTAATTGACTATTACACGATTAAAAGAAAGTATATATATATATATATATATATATATATATATATATAAAGATTAGAAGTAACAAAGTACTCCAATACAATAAAATATTAATTGGCTTACGAAAATACAACTGTCTTCAAATGTATTATTGTACCATCTCAACATTACAGATATTACGCTAGATGCATGCTAGATGGCAGTAGTGAATTATGATTACTAGCAATGCCTTCTTGTCGAGAAGTTCTCGATCTATATCACGATGGCAGTGTTACTAGTCACGAAGGCTTTGTTGATTCAGTTTCATTTTTATTAAAACAGTTTCATTCCACTTCGATTATCCGAATCCCAGTAATCAACGTCACTTGACAGATGATTTTCAATAAATCTTAATATTAAACAATCTCTGATACGTGACTATCCATAATATCATATAGCAGAAGCTATAACATAACTTAAATAATATACATGTGTTAGAAAAGTTTTAATTAACGACGATGACAAAAAATAGACATGAATAATTTTAAAAGGAATAATTATTGAATGTACAATTTTCAAATTTGAATGTGGTTGGTGGTTCAATTGATGTTATATTGGACGTGTGCGTAATAGAAGTGGAACTCGTTGATGTAGGCCTACATAGTGTATTCGACTTATTCAGGATTTCCGAATAGTGCTCTTCATTTATTTGTAAATAGGATTTCAGAAGATGCATAGGTATGATCAGTGATTTTTATTAATTCTTGTTCTTGAATGCCAATGCGAGTCATATTTGAAACTGCTGTGCATCGACTGGAGTGGTTTGTAATTTTCTATGTTTTTTTTTTTTTGACGTCCAGACCAGCGCAGTTTCAAATGTTGGCAAACAAAGAAACAAATGCTAGGGACGCGATAAATTAAACAAATGCTAGGGACGCGATAAAATTAATCAAATGCTAGGGACGCGATAAAATTGTGCGATAAGCAGCCATGATTGGTTGAAATACGTCCTTTCGTACCGTTTTATTGGTCAAAAGTAGTATGGCGTAGTAAAAGTGTAATAGTCACTAGTAATACTCCAGATCACATATATAACAGATTGTTCATCCGTTTGTTAAAATCGGTAGCACTTTGAAGAGAACAACTGCCAGGATCACCACCCTTAAGCAAAGCAAATGTCAAGTAATCTATTTTCTCGGCCTCATCTCGCCAAAAAATTTTGAGTAGCGACTATCTTCAAGTAATTTCTATTCTTTCTTAATATTTATCTCGTTTTGACCCCCATCTAAAGTGAAAAATAAAGTTTTCCGCAAACCAACTTTTGAAGGTGTAAATATTTATTCTGAACAGATCACTTCGAAGTTAGTATTTTTTTCTTACTCTCCAATAAAGATTTTTAATTCGAATTTTTTTCCTTTTCTTTTCTTAGACATTGAGATATCTATAAAAAAAGTTACAGTACGATTGATTTACTGTCTTAGAAGCTAGGACATGGTAAATGCTAACGGAGAGAGAAATTCCGTCCTCATCTCCTAGCTACAATAGGCGACGAAATAACCAAAATGGTGGATGATACCTAGCCTTTAGATAGCCCTAGTTTCCATGAGAAACGAAGTTCTGTTCCATGAAATGAATTTTTATTTTTATTAGTGTAGGTCGAATATAAACGTCACACGAAATTCAAGCAGAATTATTATAGCTTTAGACACTGCCTTGACGTCTCTATTTCAGTACATTTAGACCAGTATGGTGCAACACTTGTGCTTCACAGTGCTCTCCATCACACTTTCTATCTTCCCTTATTTCTCAACACACTAGACGAAATATAAATATTTGTATTGAAACTAGTAATAAAACTTTTGACTTATATTTATAGAGAAGATAGTGAATTGCTCAGAAATTTTCAACTACAGCAAGACACTCAGTTCATAGGAAGCACACATCTAGTTCAATTTATATATTAGAAATTGCATGAATCTAACTTCTGTTATTCTGCAACATATGATGCAACTTCACTTTGTTAACCAGTCGAAAGTTTATTCAAGTTAGAGTCACACGAGAACTTTTACGGCATCCATTCCGTATCTTATACTTTATACTTTCAACTACATATTTAAGAAGAACTTTAGTTTATAGTAACATTTAACGAAGTGAATATTTACGAAGAGTGTTTCGCTGTACGTTGTCTTGTGAATAAATTTCAAGTAACAGAATTTTCTGATCGCATATTTCCGAAACATTCATGCATAGAATGAAATTTACCTGCTGTCTGGCCATGTTTGCTTGTGGCACTATGACAATAGAATACCCGCCGCTTCCGATTGATATGGTTACACGTGAACGGATAAATGACGACCATTGCAGCGTGATTCCATGCCTGCAGGTGTGTGCGGAAATAGCCTCTCTCATGCATGGCAACCCATCAAACCTACAATCAGTGCTTGTGAAATGTTTCATCCTGGGGTGACAACGCTCTTTATTGGTTAATTTCAGAAAGTTGTAGTTACAGTATCGGCACACTTAAAGAAATAAAATATATGCATTTTTATCTGTTACTCTGTCTAAATTATATCTTATTGTTATAAATTAATTTCAGAATCAATAGAACAAGTCCACACCTGTTTGGCCGCGAAACCAGGTGGCCCGGGTTCGATTCCCGGTCGGGGCAAGTTACCTCATTGAGGTTTTTTCCGGAGTTTTTCCTCAACCCAATATGAGCAAATGCTGGGTAACTTTCGGTGCTGGACCCAGGACTCATTTCACCGGCATTATCACCTTCATCTCATTCAAACGCTAAATAACCTGAGATGTTGATAAAGCGTCGTAAAATAACTTACTAAAATAAAAATAAAAATCAATAGAACAATGAGTAAAGTTGTATTTTACGCACCAAAATCATAATGCATACCAGTTTTAGTTTCTCGTGAATAGCAATGTATACCACGTGCTTAGTCTAGGAGAATTAGCGATGGGACTCATAATTCGTTGCTTGAATTATTTCTTGGGCTGAACACCAGGTTAGGATTTTTTCCTCAAGTTTTCTCCAACTGCAAGGCGAATATCATGCAATCCCACGATGAATTCTCGATATCATCTCGCCAATCCCATTTCACTATGACCAATTCTATAAACGCTAAATTACAGCGTAGTTGATATGGCGTCGTTAGAAACTATTAAAATAGTGATATAATATTATTAGCTATTGGTATTTTGTGAAATAATAATTATTACTACGTCTACTTAAAAGTAAAATTCATAACTGAAATGTCTTGCCATTTGCATTTACGCAAAATGTTTTTTTCTGCAATTTTGTTAGGTGAGTACAAAGTTAAGTAATATTAATTGTGTACCCTACGTCTTTTGAATAAAGAAATAAACCACAGTCTGGAATATCATCGATAACATGGGGTCTTGTAAAGAAATCAGATGTTGAAAATTTCAATAAATACAGCGTGTCCACACTAAGAATATACAGAAATAATAGCTTATAATTTCACAACTGTATCTTACAATTCCTTAAGATAAAGCTCAATCAATAGAAAAACTCTCCAAGATTTCGTTTCATACCTTTTCCAATGGCCATTGTTGTGTGCAAAGTTTTGTTTCAAGTTATTGTTGCATGGCCATTGTTGTGTAAACTGTTTCGTTTCAAGCTTATTGTTGCATGAATGAAAATTTGCATTTATCAGTCTACTTCCTTGTCAATAGAGATGTGGACGGTACAGCAAAAGTTCAATGCGTGCTCTGGTTTGCAGAATTGAATTCAGTTACGCGTGTTCAGCGGCGCATATGGAAGGAATGGAATGTGGATCCTCCTACAAGAAAATCCATTTACGGGTGAGATAGAACTCTACGTGATAATGGAAGCTACATTTCAAAGACATGGAAACATTCTAAAAACATGTGGTCGAAATTACTGTGATCAGGTGCGTGAATCATTTGCTAGAAGTCCACGTAAATCAATTAGGTAGGCAGGCTGTTATTTCTGTATACTTGTAGTGTAGACTCAGTGTATAATAGAATAAGTAACTATTTAGCATCTTCACAGATTTCTATGAACTAAAACGATATACATAATATCATTGGATCACACGTGTGAATGTGACGAATACCGAATCACTGCAAATGAAATGAAAATCTTAAAAACTGCCTGCGGGCTATACTAAATTAGACAAGAAGAGAGGTAGGCCTAGTATAGAAATACTGAAAGAATTAAATTTTGTCCTATGTTAGAGAATATTCAAAATTATAAACAGAAATAAAGAACTCATGTACCTACAAAAATATCATGCCAAATACTCATAACAAGCTACCAACCTTTAGGAAAACTATCTTCGTGCCGTCATGAGACGATGGATTCAGATCGTCACAGGTCACTAGGCTGAATACATGATGGGAAGAAGAAGATGCATTGATTGTGTCTAACTTTTCAATGATGAAATAATAATGAGGTTCATTGCCGCCCTCACATGATCCCTCCATCGGTCCCTATTTTGTTTGAAATAATAATAATAATAATAATAATAATAATAATAATAATAATAATAATAATAATAATAATAATAATAATAATACAGTACAACCCACAATATATAATCACAGTCTTGTATTTTTAACTATATTATTATTATTATTATTATTATTATTATTATTATTATTATTATTATTATTATATTTTAATGACGACATTAGGGAATCGATTAATCTTTTACAATTTCACACTCACAACTTGGAAAATAAGAAGTGTGTAACCATGATTCTCTTTGCTATTGATAAATGGATATTTAGTAGTAGGGAAGGAAATCTACAAAGAAATAATAGGCCTATGTCTTAAAATATGACTTGTGAAGAAAATAATACCAAAATTGTTTTGCATCATAATGTTCTGTAGCAGATCATCAGATTAAAATTCTTAGGATGCAAATTGTCTTATCTTCGAGATATGAATTTAAAAGAAAAATAGAAAAGGTTTAGTTATATTGGAACAGTATTAAATAACATGTGGGAGAGGATAACATGATTATATTTTATAAAATACTCTCAATATTCTGCCTTTTGTATGGATGTGAGTCACGGATAGTTAAGGATAACAATGTATTCACTTCAGTGGAATGACATTTTTAAGCCAAATTCCAGGATATAATCCTATGCTAATGGATCAGAAACCAAATGAGAGAACAAGAAGTGAATTGGGTATAATTTTAGTCTTAATGATGAAATTGAAGACTACAGGGACCAGGAAAGATTACGTAAGTAGAAGATACTCTATTATAGATTGAGAAGCCTAAAGCGATTTATGAAGACGTAAGAGAAGATGGAGCGAACAATAGTGGGTAATATAGACGTATGGCCATCATGATAGAAGATGAAGGGAAAGAAATGTTTAATAACGAACCAAGTCTTTGTGCTTCCAGTCCCTATTACTACTTGTTCATAGAAGTTCGGGCACATCTCCTCCCGTCATTTTCTTCCCAGTTCCTTCTCTCCAGGTTTTCCGTGTTCTTCCTGATTAGCTTCTCCCCAGTGCTGAACATTGGTAGTGTTCCCTCACCCATTATTCGCACATGTCCGAGTCATTTCAACTGTGTATTTTAGGTATCGTCTGTCATATTACGAAAGACAGTCATGATTTATTTATTTTTTTCTATTTTCGGTTTTCTGGCAGCTCTCCTCCATAAATACATCCAGGTGCCTGATAGCTGGTGTCATAATTTCAATTTCTGTCATCTACAATAACTCACTGCTGTGCGCCAGAGTAATTTATTATTCCATAACATATTTTATGTTTATTTCTACATATTGATTTACGAGTACGAAGTAACGTAATATCTTTAGGATATAATTCCTGAAGCGTTTCGAGTAAAAATTTCATATAAACAGGGGTACAATACAAAAGGATTACGGAAACAAGCTAGAACTATGTTCCCATTAATCTAAAATGGTATTCTTGAAGTCGGAGGCGATATTTACTGTATTTCTCCAAAGTATCACCCTTTGCTTCTGTACACTTTTACGATCGCATGTGAATAGCGCGCGTTACTCCAGAAAGTTTTTCGCGACTATCACTTATGCGTGTTGTGGCATCCGAAGTCAAACACGAGTAGAATAATGCTCGTATATTTTGTTTTCACTTCTTTATGGCAGACAAAGTCTTTTATGCAGTCGAGAACACAAAATCTTAAGATATTTAGGTCTGGAGACATGGGCGGCCAACACGATCAACTCATCGCTCTAAGATCATAGAAACTATATCGACATATTCAACATTTTGATATTTGTACGGGTATTGAAAATAGAGCAATCAACTGTCCACACATAAGTATTTACGTTATTATACTGAGCTTCCAGTTAGAAGCTGTTTTCCAATAGCTGAAGTAACAATTTAATCTTACAATCTAGTGGTTCGCTTATTTGTACCAAACTGATAAAACTTTTGAACCGTATGGAATTGGAATTACATTGTCAGGAACGATTTAAAATAAGCTACTTTGTGAATTATTCTGTGGCTCAGTCGGCAGACTCGATGGAGTTGCGCTCGGGCTTGGGTTGAATCCCCGTTTGGTCTGATTGCCTGGTTGTTTTTTCCGAGGTTTCCCTCTGCCTTGGGGCGGATGCCGGGTGGTCTCTGGCGAGTCCTCGGCCTCACCTCACTTCATCTCGCCAAAAAATTTATAATCTTGTAAAATGTTGACCTGTTCCACATCTTGAAGCTTCAATGCTAATATAAGATGTATGGAATACAATAAATGAAATGGAAATGAAATATTTTCGTATCATAGTATAGTCTGAGTTGAATAGTTTTAGTTTAAAAAATAACAGTACGTAGTAAAAAAATAATCTGTGGCGTGGCAGCCCATAGAGCGCCAAGGTCTCTTGTTCACATGCTTCAGCAAAGATGAAAGATTATCGAAACAATACTGGAATAACATGTGGTTAGCATGATGATTCCACAGCCGTTACAACTTGCTTTCGAAACCTGATTCGCTAGGTACTCACTCTAGGTCGCCGAATTAGTGATGATGCTGGGTTGGCCGAAATTTCGTGAGAAAATGTCTTCTTCTATCATGGTGAGTACATCGTTCCGGTTTATGCTATGCTGCTATGCTATGGACAATGATAGCAGAAGTAATATTTGGGAAGTAGAAGTATAAAAGCAAATGCAGTGAATGTGTAATGAAAGAAGTCGTTAAAAATATTACCTACATCTTTCTAGAATCAATACAGCACAATGAAACTCAAATTATTTGCACAAACTCAATGAAGTTGCAGTTATATATATCATAAAAACATATTTACCCAACATAATTTGATTCATTATAAAAGTATATATCCGTTCAATAATAATAAAAATAATAATAATAATAATAATAATAATAATAATAATAATAATAATAAAATAAAACTGATGATTGCTAGATAATATATAAGCATAGCCTATATATATGCTACAGAAATGGAAAAGAATAACCCAATAAAAGGACAAATAAAAGCAAGATGATAAGTGGAAAACAGTGAATAAAATATTATTAAGAATTAAAGTAAATGAAGTGAAGAAAAGTGATTGAAAGTGAAGAAAGAAAGAGTGAAATGGAATGCTAATAAAGATAAAGTGGGAAATTCAGAATATATGGCAGAAGTAGTTAAACAGAAGAAATAAGAAAGCAAAGAGATGGAAGAGAAGAAACGCGAAAAAAGTGACTGAAAAGGGTAAAAATAAGAAGGAAAGAAAATAAAGAAAATTGAAATAAAAAGAAATTCTGAGGGAAAAATATGAAGAAAAGGAAGGTTAAGGATAGAAAATAATATGGAAATGGAAAATAGACAAGCTAACGGAACAAAAAACAGGGTTAATATGTAAAGATGAACTACGATGAAGATGAATATAATAGAATGAAATAAAAATGGAGGAAAGAAAAAGAAAACAAGAAATAAAATAAGTAAAAAAGAATGTGTGTAAATAAGAAATATAATAAAAGAGAAGAAAATGAGAGAATGAAAGACAAAGAAAGTGAGAAGAAATGGAGAATACATGGGGATTGCGAAGGACGCAAAAAGAGTTGTAATACTCATAAATGAAAAGGGAGTGTGAAGAGACAGAACAAGGAGCAGATGGGACTAAAGAAGTAGGAAGGATAACAAGAGGAATCTTTAGTGGAAAGAACAGAAGAGTGGAGGAAACAGATGTCATAAACAAGAAGAGAAAATATGAGTCTGAGGACGTCAGGAATGAAGAGAGCAAATGGTGAAACTTCCGAAGAAAGAGAAGATAAAACTAGTCGGAAAATAGTGGACAGAAGAGAAAACGAAAATAAGCAATACAAAGAGAATGCTGTGTGAAACAGGAATTCTTTAGATAACATATGGAAATAAACGGTAAATGGAGTCGGAAGTGAAACGCACAGCGAAAGCAAGACTTAAGAAATCCCTTGACCAACCCAAGAGCGGGCACAGGATGCGACGAGACCCAGCAAGTGGCACGGAAATTACATTTTGCAAGCAGAAAGACTCAAAGGAAATAGACCTTGACGTCACATTCCTTCTTATTTGGGGACAATTTCCTCAGCACTGCCTGCCTGCATTCTGATGCCCTTTCTGTAAAGTTGTTAATTTCTCATGTAATTCAGCTGGAAAAGAAAAATACTGTTATGAAGGTGGAACGTTATCATTATACATTTTAATCATTCCGAAATTGCTCAGATTTATATTTTTAATAACATTTCTCTCTAGTTACATAACGGTATTCTGAAATACACATTATATGAAGAGTTCAGAGCCATAGTGGGCCAAGCGCCATTTATTAAAAACGGAGAAAACAAAAGTTAAAATCAAGTGATTATCATAATTTAACGAAACATTTAGCAAGTAAGAAAAAGTATGCACATTAAAATTAAATTATATGTCTATCTACATTAAATTATGGTAGACTGAATCGGGGGGAGATGACTGTCGGGGGAAGAAGCTTATTTTTTTTTGTAGTTTTACGTTCTTCCAAGAGAGAACGCCACGCGCATGTCTTAATGATCACTGCGACAGTTGAATGTCTGTAGAGTGGAAGCTAACTCATTTTTCCACATGTTCTTGTTGTGAGAAGAAGAAAAGCAAGAAAACAGCTCATTTTTCTGCTATAAAATAATAGCAAAGGTATGTTAAAATTTTAATACATCCTTGAATTCGTAATAACTGTCAAACTTTTGTAATGGATATTGTAGCAAAGGTCTAAAGTTTGTATTGTTAACAACCAACGACCTTGTTCCGCCATCTTAGGTTGCGTCACAGCACTAGGAATCGTACCCCGATACTTGGGGAAGATGATCACTTTTTTCGGGGTAAGATGGCAACTTGTTGTAAGAGTTTATTTTTTGTTTTATTGCAGGGAATGTGTAAACATTACGTAAGATCCTCTGGTAGAAGTCAGTGGATTGAGGACAGTGTTTAACTTGCGATGGAACATGTTATAACCAGAGGGTATGAACTGTTTTAGAGCATCGCAAGCATGCGGGATTTTTTTTCCGTACTCTTAAACGCCTCCTAAGAAGGACTGATGACAAAAAATGTACCGGATTGAATTAATTGTGTGCAAGAAGTGATTTCACGAGTCTTGCACACGGCAATAGGCTAAAATATGTGCAATGACTGTGTTCCTAAGTAGTGATAAACGAGTGAGAAAGTGTCCATGAGCTTTAAATTAAGTCAATTTTGTTATATACATGTGTATCAAAACAAGTTCAGGTAAAATACATATCAGTAATGTGTTAATTGAATTTGCCATCTTACCCGACTATCGGGGAAAGATGCCTACAGTGCAGGTAAGGAGAAAACCTGTATCTATAAACAAAGTAATTAATGTTTTCTGTTTTGTACCAAAAATATAGTTTCAAAATACCTTCCAGACTCTGATATTTCAATATGAAATTCAAATCTAAATGAACAGTATCTCAAATATTCAATCAAAGAAACAGTCAGGCATCTTCGCCCCGATCCACTCTATTTACTTAACTTTAACCCCTGTTTTCTCCGTTTTTAATAAATGGCGCTTGGCCCGCTATGACTCTGAACCCTTCATATTCGGTCCTCATTACTTTGCTCGACAGGCGCATGGGCACATCCTGACATACATCCGAACGCTCACACAGCCTCGCAATTTCACATGGAGCAGATATTCATATGACAATAGAAATAGGAGAGGATGGAAGAACGAAAGAAATGAAGGAGATAAAATTATAGAAAAGTAAAATTAAAAAGGGAATAATATAAAAATGACCGAGCGAGTTGCTAAGACGGTAAAGTTTCAGACACGCATTTGGAAGGTCCGGGGTTCAAACCCCGTGGCCGATCATTCTGACTTTCCATGGTTTCCGGATGGAAATTTACGTATTATGTATGACTCATCACCATCACAGTCACCAATATTATAAACATTAATCAAAATCTGAAATCAGTTACATGAAAAAAAGCCATATACAGGGTGTATTTAAATTCCCATTACAAATTTTTAAGGCTTGTAGTGGGGACCGAGAAGATTAAATTTTGCATAGGAATTCAAGTCCGGAAACGTAAGTACCGTTTCTCTGCTTCAAGTGAAATACCACCACAGCACACGTTGAACTCTCCCACTTCTGCTGCTTACTTTACGTTGTTCTTACAGCTTCTGCGTCCATTTACAAGAAGGGCTTGATGTGGCGACAATAAACCTTGGCAAAGTGTGTGTGCGAAAGTGTCTGACGGTGTGGAAAACGCTCCTCATATAGCTGACGAGCAGCCCTCCCATTACACGGATTTCGCCGTACAGTAACACCATATCGGCATATTCTCTAAACGTGTAGTCAACCATGTTCAACAGTATGAAACTGCCAACGCATTACAGCTCGACGCCTTAAGCACTAAAGCAGGTACGAAAGTCAAGTAATCAGCGCTTCTCTGGGCAGTAAGTAAATGACATTGCAAACAGACCTGTAGCGAACACGTGACATCAGGTAATCCTCGAATGACGTACGTACACCCTGGCCATTGGCACAGAAAACACGGGAGAGTTCAACGTATGTTTTGGTATTGTTTTGCTTGTAGCGGAAAAACGGTACGTTTCCGGACATGAGTTCCTATGCAAAACGTAACCTTCTCAATTCCCACTACAAACCCTCAATACGTCCTTATAACACACGGCAATAGAAACAAATTATTTATTTATTTACTTATTTATTTATTTATTTATTTATTTAGTCTGACAGGATTAAGGCCATAAGGCCTTCTCTTCCATCCTACCAGATAGCACATATAAATACAAAAAAGAAATACAAACACTGATGAAAATAATACGTATTAAATTAAAGCCCATTAGAGGATCAACACTATATAACTGTCATCGAGCTAATACAAGAAAAAAAGAAAGAAAAACAGAGATAGCAATGATGATAGTGATAACTGATAATAATAATAATAATAATAATAATAATAATAATAATAATACTAATAATAATAAATACATTACATATTAATTGTCAATTTTACAACAGCATAGTTACAATATTTACTATATGTCATGGGTTAAGCCGAAGTTACGCAACCTGACAGGTGTTCAACAAGCAATTCCATGAACTAGAATGTGATTTTTTAATTTAAATTTGAATTTTGATATTGTCCGACAGTCTCTGACATGGTCAGAGAGAGAATTCCAGAGGCGTGGAATCGATATGCTGAAAGATGATGAGTAGAAGGATGTTCTGTGCAGAGGAATAGAGAGAAAGCACATGTTCCGGGTTCGAGGTAGTGAAAGGTAAACAAGACGAGATGCGAGGTAAGAGGGTGTGGAGGTGTGGATGATTTTAAATAGTAATAGGAGGGAGTTGAAGACTTCTTTCTTTAAGTGGATTCCAAGACAACAATTCTAGTGACGTGTTACGTGATCGAATATTCAACAATACTGAAAACGGATCACTGATATACCAAAAGATCCTGCACACGCGATATGACCACAGATGTTAAAACGTGTATGAATATGCTAAACGTATGTGTGCGTGCGTGCGCATGCGCTTGCAGTGACACTGTTTTGTTTAGCCGCGGGTTTTTCATTTTCCCGCCGTCCGCCAATAGGAGCTTATCTGCGGCCAAGCGTCCAGCCGGCCACCCGGTCTGCCAGCACTGAAACATTTAGTATAGACCTATGAATTTGTACTTAGCCAGCTCAGAGTAGGTGTTGAAAATGTTTCCCACTATCTGTTACACACTGTTGACACCGTCTTATGAAATAATTTTTATAATATAATCTTTAAGCTGATTTATTCTATGCGGGTTTTTCCCATAAATCTTATTTTTAAGTGACTCCATAGATAGAAGTCGCATTTGTGTTAAATCTGGATTTCGTGGGACTCACAACTTTTACTGATAAATCTCCTTCCGGAAATTCAACGAAATTCTCTATGGATTCTTTGGCAGTTTGAGCAGTGGTGGAGTCTTGTTGGAAATATACTGAGGAACGTTCTCCGTAAGTCAGTTCATCTAACACTGGGTCAAGCAAGGATCTCATTCACATAACGTTCGCTGCTAATTGTGCCCTGAGTGGAAATAGTCCGTTCATTGCACACCACACGCCTATTTTTTCACCGCAGAAAGGTGTTTCGATTACAAGATTGGGTTTCTCATGACTGTAATACCGATGATTTTGTGAGGATACGTGTACATTTAAATGAAAATAGGTCTCATTACAAAAATAAATTAATGTCGGATGAATTTCCTTAGAATTTATTTTCTCTAAAATCCAATTACAAAAATGCAATCTCTTGTTTGGATCTTGTTCATTTAACTTTTGAAATGCCGGAATTCTGTTTGGCTTTAATTTAGGTAAGTAATTTTGTTGCTTGACGAGCGGACTCGTAACTCACTTCTGTTTCCTGCGCCAGAGGCTTAAGAGATTTTTGCGAGTGGTGTTCTAGTCTCTGTCCTATCTCGTCTGTAGTATATAAGCAGAGGTAATGCGGCGTGACTGAAATTCTTGCATTTTCATTTTAAGTTCATAGCGTAAATCTTCACTTTCCTTATCCACGACTCGATTCGTATGCTTCAGCACTCAAAACCCATTGATAGTGAGTCGTATAATAAACATAGCGGGAATAGTGGTATGTTAATAGATAATTTTCTCACCCTACTGCCCTTTAAACGGTTAAAACTATGTTGACGTTATTGATGAAAGAGCCTATCAGAGCCACTCACCTCACATTATTTCAATAGCGGACCCGCTATCTTTAAACGGATAACATGAAGTGAACGAAGTTTACCGTATGCCTAATTCGGTGTTAAAAATGGCATTTCGTTTGAAATTTACCACTGTGGGTGATATTAATTTATTTAGAACAGCTCAAGATGGATAAATTATTCAGGCCGAAGTACAGGAAGACTCAAGAAAGAATTTTTCGTTGAGATTCAAACAGACAAAAGATTGAGTCGCGAGTCCTCCGCCAGGCAAAAACGCTCCTTTGTTTAACTCGCCGCAACTCGGAAACCAGTAAAGATTTTGAGTAGCGACCTCCTTTAAAAATAATTTCCATTCTTTCTCAACATTCCTCTTGCTTGGCCCTCCATACATAGTGAAAAATATAAATGTTTGCCGCTTACCAAATTCTGAAAGTGTGATTGTCTATTCTGAATAGATCACATCGAAGTTAGTACTATTTTTCCTCACTTTTGAAAAAAGATTTCATTTACAATTTTTTTCTATTCTTTCCTTAGACAATGAGCTATCAATTAAAAAAAAATATAGCGCGATTGATTACCATAGTACCTGTGATATGATAAATGTTTAACAGAGTGAGATATGTCGTATAATAGTCTTATTTTAAAGGAACACGAGAGCCGAACTCTTACTACTCTTTCTGAAGTTTTGCGAACGTGAACATACGTCACCAAATACGTCACTACTGACGTCAACATAGCGTTAGCCGTTTAGTGGGCAACAAGAGTGCGAAAATTCTCTATATGTGAGAAGTTTTGAAACAGCTGATTGTAATAAATTGTTTCTCATCATCGCGTCGCCATAATCTGCGACAGACGGCGGGTTTTGAATTTAGTGCAAAAAAGATTGACATGCCTTTAAGTTCTCTTCCTCCAATAATTTTGTTTTCCACGAGTCAAAGTTTAAAAATATTACATGTTAGAGAAAACAAGACCGACAGTTCGTACGGTAAAACGTGGATAATGTACGTAGATGTGATAAAATGTGGATAGATAGAATGAGGAATACAATTTTAGGGTATAGATTCTCATTATTTCCTGGCCTAGTTTTTTTTATAAATGGTGCCTTGTGGGTATCACTTGTGAGGTTCAGACCTGTTCTCGGACAGTTTACTAAACAACAACAACAGTAACAGTCTCATTCTTGGCGGAATAAATTACTAAAACTTGAAGGTTCTAAAAATATAGTGAAATAAATATTTTAGGCATTAAACCTTTGAAATAGGTATTAACAATCTAAAAAAGTTTTTTTTTGGATAATACAAAGCTCTATCAAATTGCATAGATAAAAAAATTTGATTTACTCATCTCTGAATCATATTATATAGTGCTTGTTGGTTTGGTTTCTACGAACATCTTGAGGCATGCAGCGACTTTTAGGATGGTAATTTTTCACCAAAATTGGAAATTTTGTTTTCTGTCTCATATTATAGTCTGATTTTTCTAGTTTTTAAACATATATAACATGTTTAGGTTTTTCCACTATTGATAGAGGAAATTTAATTTTCTCATACTCCATTCGCAGCTGCTTGCGAAGAAGTGAGTTAAATCAATCTACGAAAGGCTTACAGATCCCAGTATGCAGAGCAGGTGTTTGCAAGACAAGACTCGGAATGCAAACGAGTCTTTCAATGGTTAGATTTGGAGACGTTGCCCCAAAGAAAGGTATATAGGTCGTACAACCCTGAAACTTGGGGTCATGGATGCTATCTGTCACTTCAGTTGTGCCAACGAAGTTGAATTGGACATATTCCGGAAGATGAACATCACCCAGGAAAATACACAGTGGCTGGTGTGAATGCTGCAGACGAGACCCGAACCCTAAAGGTCAATATACAGTGCACTCCTGAGCAACAGCAGCGAAGACGGTACCGGAGGGCTGTGAAAAAGAGGAAAATTGACCTCAAGACAGAAGAAGAGGGCCTCACCTATGTTGCAGGAAGGTTTTAAAAGCATAAAATTATGTTATTTGTTACCTAGCTAGAACTTAAACTTTAACTTCATTTTTACCCTATTTAATTTTTTTCAGCATTTTTCAGTCTTTGAGCAAGTAAAAAGTACGCTTAGAATTGAGCTACCGACTTCACTGAAACACAAAATTTAAACTTAAACATAGAGCTACGTTGTAATCTAAAATCAACTAATTTAGTTCAAAGCAAAAGCATTGCCTCCCTATAAAAAATAATAAAATATCTTTTTTACATGGTAGAAAAAATCCATAATAAAATGTGATAAATGCTATTAAGTTCATTATTCACTGTTTAGGGATCAATTGAAGAGTTTAGAGCCATAGTGGGCCAAGCGCCATTTATTAAAAACGGAGGAAACAAGAGTTAAAATTGAATGATTACCATAATTTAACGAAACATATAGCACGTAATATAATGTATCTACGTTAAAATTAAATTACATGTAAATTTTCAGTAAATTGTGGTATTTACTTAACTTCAACCCTTGCTTTCACGGTTTTTAATAAATGGCGCTTGGCCCGCTATGGCTCTGAACGCTTCAATTAGGTGTGAAAAGAAATGAATGCTCTAGGTCACTTGGAAGCGAAGAAATGCTTGCCGAAGGAATATCAGATTTTTTAAAAAATTTTGCCCTGTACACCCAAAATTTCTTTTATTTTCTGTTCCCTTTTGCATTGCTTTCATTTAACTGTAAGAAAGTAGTGAGTGAATTTTGAATTATATTGAGGGGAAATTGTAGGCCCCCTAAATTTTTACTCCAAGAGTCGATGCATACCTTAAAACTACTACATAATTTAATTGTCCTACCTTTATCGACTACATCAACAACTTGTCGAATAATTCTGTAATTTGTTAATTCTATCAAGTTTAGTTACTGTTCTACACGTTTTGTAAATATGCCAAGGCTTCAGCAACACGCTGAATATCTGTATGCTTTCTAACACCTTATTACCAATAATACACTTCTTATTCTCTGATACAATACCTTTTTTTTAATCCTTTCATTATACACCAGCTCGGAAATTCTCTGCAGTCGAATTTTATTCTAAATGCTTAGTGATATCCTTTGTTCGATAAAATCGTTTCACAATATATACAAGTTGTTGTAATATGTTCACATTATTTGTCATTTTGCATTGTTACATCATGATTACGCTTACTGATCGCAGAAAATACCAGACTTATTGTGTAGTTTATGAAATAAAATAAAATTAAAACTGAAGCCTCTCCTTTTTTGAAGACCCGTATTTTTTTTCTTTTTGTTGCAGTTCACTGCCTTTACTTGTGTGCTCTGTCTCTGTAGTGAATGTTGAGCGAACTGCGGAAATGTATAGAAATGTTTGCCTTTAGCAAATGTAGCAATTAAAGCTGTCCATATCGCTATTGTGATGACGGGAAAGGACAAATGAAATATCTGAAGCGACAGGATATTCCATATCCTGGAACAGCAGCTGATGTATACAATTTTACTGGTTCAATGTAAGCCATTCAGACGAGTTTGCAAGCTGAAAACGAACATATCACACAAATATCAGTGACGAAATAATTACACCATTATAAATGATCTGACTGTACCACATAGTATCTTATTTTACATTTTCGCAGCAATTTATTTTCAGCAGTTTATTTTATTTTCGTCTCTGCTTGGAATCTCCATCTTCAAGTAAACATTGAAATAGTAGTTTTCAGGGATTAAGGTAATGTGTCAGCGTCGTATATTTGACTTAAATCTCGTCTCTTTTTATAGCCGTATTGCAGGGTAATGTTGCCTAATTTCGTGACATATTTAATAAAGTCTATATTTATGCCACAATTGTACAAAACTTTTGCAAATAACACGTAAATGACGTTATTTGGACCTTTAGCTACAGTTTTTACAACATTCGGTGTCAAGTTTCACAAGTTTGATATATAATATATGATTCTTCATTGTTATACAGTGGCTCCTAAATCCGTGACAAGGATCCAAATTCCGTGATACTAAAATAATCCTCATTAAATGCTTAGAAAACAAACGTGTATTTGGAAAAACACTTTAAAGTAATGGTAGGCTATATTGTTTTAATATAAATCAACTTTAGTTCTTTTTTCGTTAACAGCTGCCAGTGTTCAAAATTTAAAATTTAGCGATAAATATAGACTAATAATACACAGTGAAAATTGTTTAGATCCCAAAAGTTGTAAATGTCCACCTTTGAAAGAAGCCACGCATGTCAAATATCTGGGTATCATTATTGATCAGAATTTAAAATGGCCTCATCACATTACTTATCTTTGTAAGAGGCTTCGTAAAACAATTTATAAATTCGTTAATCTTCGATGCTACTTACCTATTAGAGTTCTACGAAATGTTTATTTGGCCATTATTCAGTCTATCATTCAATATGGTATAATTTTTTGGGGTGGAAATACAAAAATTAATCTTAGTCCGTTAAATTTACTACAAAAACGAATAATTAAAATTTGTTTGAAGAAACATTTCGATCATCCAACTAAATTAATTTATTCTGAATTTAATGTATTTAATATTGAACAAATTTATAAGTATACGCTGTTAAAATTTTATCATAAAAATCGTAATAAGTTTGTATTACAGACACACAATTATGACACAAGACGAAATATTAATTCAACATTAGTAGAACCTAAATGTCTCACATCTGCTGGTCTAAAGCATAGCATAAATTTTGGCCCTCGGTTGTACAATGCTTTAACTAAATTACACCCAGAACTTCTAACATGTAACCCACTAACATATAACAAGAAAATTAGAAGCGTGTTAAAATCTTCAATTTGATTAAATAAATTTATAGCCTATGTGTATAAATTAATCAACCTATGTTATATTTGTAATCTATAATTTTGAAATATATATTAGTTCTACTTTTCACGTGCGATATTATTCTTCTCTAGTGTTAATATTATATTATATAATTCCATTGCCGCTGTAAATATATTTTATTTCCTATTTTATTTTACTTATTTATTTATATTATTATTATTTTTATTTTAATATTATATCTGAACTGCGACCGAGCGCGAGCGCTGCTCATTCGGTCTCAAATTTTGTTAATACTACTGTATCTTCTTTTTATATTGCTTGTATTATTTTATTTGTATTTCTCTTTGTTTGTTTTGTAATTATATTTCTTTATTCTGTATATTTAAATTTAAATAAAAAAACCCGAAAATGGAAAAGCTCTTGTAGCAATGTCATTATCTCACAATGTTTAAATAATCATAGAAAGTGATTCAGCTGACTATAATATACAGTAATATATCACTTTTATAATGCTATATTAATTCTTACCTCAAATATAAAATGATTCTTCAAGAGCGGTCACAAGAGAAAGAAAAACTTACTGGTCGACCACCTTTCACTGAACAAAAGCTTCTGCAGTCAACTGCTTCTATTCAGAAGGCGGGGTAGTCAATAGAATTGAAAAGAAAACATCTCCCGATTTTTAGAATATTAATATATTGATTGTTAGTGCCATCTTTAATCAATGTAATTTTATTGGTGTAGTGTTATTACCATGACAACAACCAAAGAAAAATAAGCTACAGGCGCATTATAACGCAAAGGACTGTGGGATGAGGAGAAGCTACAAAATGCCGTGTTTATTAAATTTATCTATATCACTAGACCACTAAGTAAACATATTCTCATTAAGTTTACTAACCTTTCTGTTATGAGGAGGGGTGGTTTGTTACCTGCGGGGAGACTACCTGCCGCCTACGCTACTGTCCTAGAGTCGAGGGCAATTCGGAAGGCGGTAGTCTGCTAGCGTTTACGTCGAGAGAGACAGATAGAGAGAGCAAGGCAGCGTACAACATTGTCACATCGTAATTCACGCGCACTTGCAATACAAATAGTGCAGGAGAGAATTTAAATTATCGAAAGACAATAATGACCTTAGCCGTTGATTACTGTAAGTATGACAACAAACAAAGCCTCTTCCCTTCACTAACAATATTCTTTGTACGTTTCTCAATCCCACACCACATGCTTCTGCAGTCGTTTCTTGTACGTTGGCAACGTTGCAGTCAGCATCAAGATGGCCGGCAGCGTTCTGCTCGTCAACGTTTTTAAAATAATTATACACCTTAAACGCTATTTTCCGCGCCTACCTGTGCAATACTTGTATTTTTACACTCTCTTCTTCCATTTATTTATCTTACACACACACACAGTAAATGTTAGTTTTACTTATTCAATGTATTGAAACACTCACACGCGAACAAACGAATTCGGGATGTACTTGTTATAGACTGGTTCCGATTGGTTCTAATGTACAAACTTGTGATGTCACATACTAGAAATGCTGCGGCGCATATAGCAGCCGACCGATTTCCGAACTGCCGTCTAATTCTAGAGTAAGTACAAATACCAATTTAAGAACGAAAAGTACTGTACAGTATATCGGACAAAAGTTTTGCTAGTCAGTGTACGTTATCCTACTTGGAAAGGTCATGATCTATTTCAAATTAGGCTCGTAATAAATTCATTTTGAATAAACTATATACGTTACCCTACTTGGAAAGGTCATGCAATGCTTTTAAATAGAGTATAAGCTTATAGTGCACGTTCCTTCATTATAAATTTATATATACTCCTGCAATTTGTGACATATATAAATATTTCACGTATAACGAGAGAAGAGTTTCTCATCTAGAGGATAAAATATTTTTAGCTTTAAACCAAAACTACCTCCGAAAACCCACCCGTCCATGTATCAGCATCAGTGGATCCTAACAGAATGAACTCAGTGAAGCAAGAAAGGAGGATCCTTTATATCAGGATATACACTGCTCCATTTGTCAACTGTTAGATGAAATGTGAGGAAAGGAAAGACCCACATTTTGGAATTGTTACTTCTTCTTTCGTTTTCCCAATACACTGCGGTGAAAAGTAGGGTAAAGTAGAATGATTGCCACTTGAAAGCTCCGGTTACATTTTGAGAAAGCTTATTTCTACTCCCTTGCTGCGATGTTACTTGTTATTCGTCATCTTTATAACACACTACAGCGATTTGCAAAGTAAAGTAAAATTAATAATATGATGTGTTAGTGTCCCTATTTTGCCATTAAGTGAAAAACATAATAATTGAATTTTGCAGTAAAGTGAGGTAAATACTACCTCATTGAGTTGTATTTTGATAAACAGTGTTGAAATAGTACTTTTAAGAAGTTATTGTTATTTATTTCTTAATTAGATTTAAGCAATTCACAGAATTTGGGGGTGAAACGAGTTTGCTCTAACCTAAAATTGAATGGCTGATTTACAAAAGGAAAATGCTAGTGCCTGAACAGAATTTTATGGAAAAAACTGTTTGGAGGAGAACTGAAGTGATATACTTTAGAGAAAATATAATTTTTCTTGGTTTGTAGAACTAGTTGAAGTTAATATATTTTTCTAATCCCCACAACATGTTTATTGTTATTTCATAATTAAAGCCCAAAGTATATGCGATGTTTTCCCTTTGCATCTCACCGATTTTTAAAAAATAAGCTAAAGTAAATATTTTCAATGAAATTCATATATGTTACAATCAAACATTCAAAGAAAGTGTCAGAATAATATTTTAAAACATCTATTTACTTGAAAGGAAGAATTCAGCAGAAAAAAAAAACAACAGAACCTATCCTCCAGTCCTCTTTCCTTTCACTCACAAAGTACAGTCAGTCAAGCTCTCCTGCATCTTTATTTGCAGACCACAGCAATATATGGTTGTAGAACTCCTTGTGCTCATCTGAAATATACTGAACTGTATTGGCCAAATCTCCAAGTTTCTTCTGGTTAATCGAAATTTTATTATCATAGGTATATGCTGCTGATAGTATCACGTCCTCGCAATCTGTTCAGTCCATTTTTTAATCTGAATGTTTGGACAAACCGTTTACAGTTTTCCTTTAGGCGAGTTGACTGTAATGACTAATCTGAAATCATTTCGATATTGAAGACTTATTGTTTACTTCTTGAATATAAAAGGCCAGTACTCCTTGTAATTGATTATCTGCTGAGTTTGCACAGATCTCACTTCAAAGGCTGGTCCGTTCTTTTTTGCATTCTGGATAATGTTATTTTACAGGGCTAATAAGTGCAGGACGGAAAACATTATTGAAATATTTTCGTTCTGGATGTCATTGGAACATACAAAGATTATTTTAACAGAGTCTAAGTGAAGGAAAATTTTCTTTCTTTATACCAATAGATGGGGTTTGTATTAAGGAACAAAATGCCTATATCAGTTTGAAATGACCAAAAAGTGGAATGTTTTCCTTTTACATCTCACCGGATTCAATTAACTTGCATATTACAAACAGCGTAATAACAGTCTAGTATATACAGTCACGAAGCTTGAGTTGTTGAGAGTACTAGGAACAATAGACTGTGCCGGTACTATTTCGCATTGTCTGTGATGAGGCGATAGTAGCGATCGTAGTGGTTAGCAACTGTCTATGGATGCATATTCCCTACGTATTGAGCTTCATGACTATATACTAAACTGTGACGTAATGTTACTCGTAGTTATTCAGTAATTATTATCTGTATCGCTCAACTCATTGAGCTACTGGGAGTGCGTTGTGAAAATTTAGTTAATTTGAAGGTTCCATATATGGAACATTTTTATCAGGTCCTAATTTAACTGCCACCTTGGTCATACAACACATTGTGTCTTAAAGTGCGATGATAACAGCGACTCAAGTCCTGAAACGAAAGTTTAGTTTTCAGAAGTAGTGTTGATATATATACAAAAGTATTTGGGAATTGATTAGAGGACCTAAAATGAAGCAACAAAGTTCATTATGTATATAGTCGATTTCTGTTTGTGTTTAATTACAGATAAGCCTACATTTAACTTCATGTGGTTCAGTCATTACACTAGTGGATCATTTTTATTAAATCAGTAGGCCTAGTAAAGAAAAGAGGATCTACTCATTTATTGCCACTTGGTAAGTGAAAATTAGGGATAGTTTAATCTTCGAGATGCATGACGCACATTTTTCTCTAGCTGTTAGAAGAGTTCAATGTTATCGATTCCATAATAAATCGATAGTTTGTGGCGAACTAACATGCTGATCTGCTCGTTCCCCAGATCTTAATCCATTAGATTTTTACTTTTGGTGACATGTAAAAGCAATTGTGTATTCAAGACCGAGTGAGAGCGTTGATATCCTTTGCTATAGTGTTGAAAAAGAATATCACCAGATGAAACAGGCACTTGGAAGAGCAAGACAGTCAATGATGCAGCGCTTAGGAGCCTGTATTAGAACTCATTACGGCCATCTTGAGCACTGTACAATTATGCACACACGTTGTAAAAAAATATGTAAAAATGAAGTTGTAATAAGCAAGCATGTATGAAACAAAATATACCTATAATTTAAAAAAAGCAAAATCCACTATGCATTTACATGCAATTTTTTGCTTGCTTTTAGGTTCTCTATTCATTCCCGAAAACTTTCCCATTATGATCACTATTGAAATTAAAAATGTATGTTTCAAAATTAATTATGATTTTCCTAATAAAATAGTATATTAAATTATAATTTCTTCATTTTACGATAATTTGATGATCTAATAATGCTGTAGAGTAACAGTTTGCAAGTCTGACCTGAAACAAACTGGCTCGTATTTAAATCCTGGTTGGGATAAGTTATCTTGTTGTTATTTTTCCGAGGTCTTCTCTCAACTCATTAAGAGTAACTTTCAGGGCTTGACTTTAAACTTACTACGCTGACATTATCACCTTCATTTCACTCAGAGCTAGACAATCATCACAGTTCATAAAGAGTCGTAAAATAAATCAATTTAATTATATGACCGAGCATAGTGGCTGAGTAGTGAAATATAATAATTGAATTCGGGAAATCCCGGGTGCAAATTCCTTGCCAAGCCGATCTCGTGGTTTTTTTTTAGTCTTTTCTCGTTTATAAAATAATTATGAGTTCAGATATTTAAAAAGGTTAATGTCCGAGTGGTTCCTATTTCCACTAAGAATCTACTGATATTTCGCAAAATAACCCCTGATGATTGTGCGAGTACATGGTAAGCATCTCTATATAAATCTACTAGATGGTGGTTCGTGGCGTTCTGACAGATGGTAGCAATTCAGTCCCAGTGTATCGAAGATCTAGTAGATCTTGATTGTATCACCAAGAACATATAGACATTCACTATAAATCTAGCAGTTAAAAGTCATTATGAATTAAACCAATTACAAAAAAGATATTATAAGGTTAATATTTTCAAAGTTTATGTTGTTTTCTATACAATGAAATGATGGCAGTTACAATTAGAAAGATAACAAACATGAAAGAATATATATATTGAAATCGAGTGCATTTTTTAAATCATGTATTACACAATTAAAGAAGTATACAATAGAATAAAACAAGTTTAAGTATGGAAAACATTAAATTTAGTAGGCCTGGCGTGAAACCTTGCAAACACTGCATTTCAGATATCTTCACCTACACGCAGTCTGCCATAAAACTGCTGATTTTAAGCAGATTTTCTTTCGCAACCATTTTGTAGAAATTTTAAAACTAATATATGGCTTACTGGAAAATTTTCTGGGTTTCTTCTACATATATCGGCTGACCCTTTTGCCTGCATCTCTCCCTCCCTCTCGCCCACAATAATAAATTATTTCCACTCGGTGGTCTTTCGTCAGTAAAATGGCTCAACTGTAATCGGAAAACGATACTGTCATTACTTCTATACTTTATGGCCAATAAATGCAATATTATCTCTTAACAACCGTAAATTTTGTGTTGTAATGCCTCCTGAGAATATCATGTTACAATGTTAAAGACATATCACGAATATCTTCTTCATAATTGACATATTGTCAAGCATAAGTCGTAACAAAACAAGAAAGAAACGGATAAGACATCTTGTACAATCAGTATTAGCTCACTCGGTGCAAGCATTGAACGCGACGTAAAAGTTTCTCACTTGAGGTGTGTAGTTAGTGGTACCGAATATGGCAAAACAAATGTTACACAATCAATTACCTACAGAATATCTTCGTACAATAACCAGATCTATACTAGAGGAGCTTGAGTTCGAAATTCAAACTATGAAACTGAAAGTGTTACAAATTAAAGCTTCTTTATGGACCTCTTCAGTATTCAAGGTTATGGCCGAAGATTCTACAAAGAAAAATTTATACATCAAAAGTTTTCCCTTAGAATCAGGAAGACGTCAAAAAAGTTATTGTAATGTTTTGTTCAAGAATGAAGTCATCTTCTATACAGCATTTGTTCCGGCATTCAATTCTTTTGTGAAAGAACATCTTCCAAATCTCCAGCATTCATTCCTACCAGTTCCCAAGTGCTACAGAGCCATGTCAGATGGTGAGAATGATGTCGTTGTCATGGAAGATCTGACTTCCAAAGGATTTACTACACCCGATCTCCGGACGATTTTGGGAATACCTGAACTCTATTTAGTAATGGGGCAACTCGGACGGTTTCATGGTGTGTCTCTAGCTATGAAAACACTAGATCCTACAAATTTTCAGACGATAAGAGATTCTGTAGTAGAAGCAGTATTTTGCAACTCCGTGTTGGACGAATGGGGTGCTGTGTTTGAATATTCATTCCATGATGCACTGAAAGAAGCCGAAAAACACTTTCCTGAAGATAGTGATTATGTGTTAAAATTCAAGAGATTTATTATAGGGCTTCTAGATCGGATGACTGCCTTATGTCACTCTGATCCTAAAGATGAACCTTATAACGTCTTAACACACGGAGATATGTGGAACTGTAACTTCATGTATCATTACCCCTCGTTACCAGAAAACCATGGTCCGGATGACATGCATTTAATCGACTTCCAGCAAATAAGGTATACATCACTTGCAATGGATGTTGAGCGGATACTTTTTATATGTATGGACAAACGAACAAGAGACACTCATCGTGAAGGTCTTCTCCATTGTTACCATGACAGCGTGTGTAACACTTTGAATCAGTTTGGTTGTACTGCTGAAGGAGTCTTTCCTTTTGAAGATTTGGAAGTACTTCTCAGGAAGTGTGCAGCTTACTCAGTTGGAGTCACCATATTTACTCTACCACATGCTCTAAATGAATGCGAAGGATGTGAAGAAGACTTTAAATTTGAAGGCGATGAGTCAGTATTGTCTATTTTAATGTCTACATTCACTAATAAGACAGATGAATGTCGTCGAAGAATTTTGGAAGTAATAGAAGAAGCAGTTGACCGTGGCTATATGGATGACTATGAAGTGTGAAGAACAAACAGCGTGCATTAATTTCGTGCTTTTATGTGGCATTTATACACATATAGATTGTTGAGTAACCAATATCGGAAGTGCTCATATACGATATTAGATGCAGTAAAATTGAAACTAAATCTTGGTCTTAAAACCACGGAATATTGCACCATTAGGTTTTAATGAAACGATTACAGGAAATATTGCTCTCGATTGCAAATATTCGGCACGTATACGAATCCTGTCCCTGAAATAGGATGACTCCAGAAAAAAAAATATCAGCTAGTTCTTGCCCTCTAATATCGAATCTGAACAAATATCATGTTATAAATACCACTGTTTCATCCTATTATCGCGTACATTTGCAGAAATGATTATGTTATTAAAATCAATTTCGGTTTTGGTCCTCAACATAACAGGTGGCGAGCCAATACCTTACACACCTAGTGATTCAGCTACCAGAGTAGTGACACTTATGAAATATATGCTGTGTGTTGGTGTTAATGTAAGGACCAGTATTGTTTTTTTTTTTTTCCAGGAATAGGGGGTTTTTATTTTTGAGCATGTCTCAAGGCGATCATATGCATATTATGTTGACTGGATTTATGAAATTTGGAATAATTATACCATTATAAAAATCATAAAGCGCTCGCTTAATAAGTTATGGGAAGTGTTTGGGCTAGGAATAAGAATAGACGAAAGTTAAATTGTAGGAGATGGTTGTCGCACTACAGTATTTTTCTGTACGCTGGGATACCCTTACTGCAATAGTCAGGTGACTATAAGGAAATTACGTCCCCATATATATCATGTCCAATGTGACCAGGAACTGAAACAACGAGATGTATCAAATCATACGGAATAATCTACATGGTTTTCTTCACATTCTGGAACAACATGGAATAACGGTGTTAGATTAATACTTTTTAGTCACGAAGCCAACTTTCGCCTTACCGGACACACAATTAATTAAATTAAAGGTTATTGGTTCTCTGTAAACCCACATTTGACAGATGAATTAACAAAGTGAGCTGTTTTAGAAAATTGTTGGTTATTAATAATCATTTGTTAACTAACAGGCCTTTTAGGCAAAATCTCAGTCGAATACATTATTAATTGAATTGTTAATTTCGTATTATTATTTCCGCTTGGTCATACTTACGACTATTGATGATCTATCACACTAGTTGATTGATTTCAACTGATCTGAAAAATGTGGAGCATAAACAAAGAGTTGAAGTCACCGTTGCACTATGTGTGGGGGATTCACCGATCTTAAATGCAGGAAGGAAGAAAGGGAGGGAGCATTTAGAGTTTTGTCACTAATATGTTCATTGCAACAGGTGATCCCTCAATGGATTTGAAATAACTATTTTTGGCATATATTCTAATTCATCTTTCAAACAAATTAATTACCGGTATTTTATTTTCAACAAGATGAAACTCCCTTCAAATTATTTGGAGGGGTGAGGTCCCTCTATTAATTTCACAGGGGTTGGCGAAGCCTCTGGATTATAATTTGAGATGGCAGAAAGTGCCTTGCCCTCTCCCAAAGTCGGCGCCTATGAGCTGCAGGGACGCAGTTAGTCTCGATAGACAGCGTGCGGATACCATAGGTGAACGAGCCGTCTACTATTAGAAAATATCGTTGTTACAAAATGGCGCTATCGAAACCTCAAAGAGCTTTGTATTGTACTGCCAAAGACCAAAACTTGATGAACTGACTCGTACTCGCCTGACCTAGCACACTGTGACTTCTTTCTATGGGGTTATGTAAAGAACAATATTTATATTCCTCTTGCGAAGAATGTCCTACAGGATGTACGGCGTCGCATTACTGTTGCGGTGTAGGCGATAAATGGTGACACGATGGCCCAGAGTGTGAAAATGAAATATCTACTTGATGTATGCCGTGTGGTCAGGGTTCACATACCTTTAATTTGTAAGACATCAAACAAAACTTGAGGAGATTACCTGTCCATTAGTACATATTACTTTGCTGTATCATAAATATAGTTTATACAGTACATTTACTTTTTCCACGCTCGCGAAGGTAGAGCGGAAGGGCTAATGCACATAGCAGCTGTTCACATGAGGGCGTGGAAATATACATTGTATGTACTGTATTTACAGAGATAAATATTCTTAAGTCGGTGCAATAATTTTGAGACAAAGTATAGTTGGAAAATGTATCATATATTAGGATTGATTTATATGTGCAAATAATTATTTTGTGCAAACTTGGGTGTATTACCGTTAAAAAAAACATTTTAAAATGGAGATAAATATATTTACTTTTCGGGGTATATTATTGGTGCACAATAAAGTATACATTATAAGGGTTCAGAACCATAGTGGGCCAAGCGCCATTTATTAAAACCGTAGAAAACAAGGGTTAAAATGAAGTTATTATCATAATTCAATGGAAACATATAGCAAGTAATATAAAGTATACATATTAAAACTAAGTGATGTGTCAATCTTCATTAAACTATGGTATTCACTTAACTTTAACCCTTGCGTTCTCCGTTTTCAATATATGGCGCTTGGCCCGCTATAGCTCTCAACCCTCCAATTACATATTTTTTAACATAGCTAAAAAAATACATTGCACATGAGTATCACTGTCAAACATAAAATATTTATTTATTTAATGCAGCAAGCACTTGATACAAAGTCATTCGCTTATAAATGAATAAGAAAATACCAAACAGAACATAGTTAATGAAAGGTAACACAAGGAGATCAAGAGTCTTGGAGTAGATTCTTGCTTCCCAGTACTTTTCCCATATGTTGTTCTTAGTCAAGGCTGGGCATATCTGAAGGTGGCGTAGATCCATAGGAGATGATAGAGTGCAGAGTGTGCAATTGGGACTATTCTTAATGCCGATACGATGTAGGTGCCTAGCCAGGCAATCGTGTCCTCTGCAGAGTCGAAACATGGCTACAGCTTTCTTCCGCGGCCAGTCTGGAAGATTGCTGATTTCAGTCATCCATTGGCTATTCTGGGATCGCTGATTCAAGAGTTGGACATGTTCGGTTTTATATGCTTAATGTATAAAGTGGGTTACATTATTGTATATAAAATTTATGTGAATTGTTACGAACGTGCGGAGCGTGCCATGAAAAGTAGTTTTTTTTTTTTTTCATAATCCTCACATTAACTCCCAAATCTATATTGGCTATTTCTATACTGTATCTTACCTTTGAAATCATAATGAATATTAAGATGTGGTGGGAGAACAATATTGCATTAATAAATGTTTAATAGATTGATGGAATAGTGAGTGATAATAGTGATGGAAGAAATAGTTGTTAGAGTTAATAATTTTTAATCTAATTTCAGATATTATTCCTTTGTTGCAAATTTTTACAACTAAATGCATGTTTACACTGTAGAATGCCCACACTGAATAGGACTTTATATCTTTAAATATCTGAATAAGATTTGTGATTAAGAAATACGTTCTTTGAACAGCTTTTATTATTGAAATGCCTTTGGTTGTACCAAAATTTCATAATTTCTTTATAATTCATAATCATTCTTATCACCAGTGCAGTACCAATCCTAAACTATTGCATCGTATCCCATTTCTTAAAGAACCTGCTATGGAACAAGTCACCACTGGAATTGCAAAGTTTTCAAGAATGAAGATGTCTCAAGCAATTGGTCAATTATGAACAATGCCATATATGTCTGAGAATATGTTGTGTTAGATTTTAAGACTGTAAATATTTTAATAGAAATGGATAGAATGATGAATATAATTTCAAAATGTATAGAACAGGTGACTAATATAGGGATATATCCTGCCACTGCACAGCAGAAAACTGCCAAATCCAAGAACGGATTTGAACACCATTTGGTTCCTTGTCAACTGAAATTTCGACACAGTGGTTATATGTTGCTACAAGTGTAAAGTCTGAAGCAAATTTGTTATGTATATACTCTTAACTTCTACATGGTCATTCTGATTTATGTAGAAATTTTAGGTCGTTCTTCAATCATTATAATATACACATGTACGATACTCTATGGCTAAGGAATTGCTTAATAAATCTATTTATAAATATGAGTCTTGCTTGCTATTTATTCATTTTTCAAATTCAAAATAGGGTTCTGTTTCAGAATAAAAATCTTTGCAAATTACAATTTATACATTTTAAGTTCTGCAAAGTTAGTTTTTGACATTCACCACAAAATACAAAGAACTTTAATCATTGGGCTTTATGTATTCCCATTTTGAAAAAAAAATATATTCCACGAGATTTGTGTTAATGATGGGGAATAGTGATATATTACTTCATTAAAATTTTTTTAATAACTTATTAAGTATTACAACTCTAAAGAAAAGACTCGAAACAAATTCAATAAAAATTTTAAGGAAAATAAAACAGAAAATAGTTGAGGATGTAGGTATACCTAACATAACTAAAATATTTGACTTAAAAATGACAAAATAAAGGAATAGAGGTGTGGTTATCATGGCGCTCGTTATAGAGTTGCCAATAGTTAGGTACATATTCTGGTTGGAAGGATGTTTCTGGCATCATTTTTCTAAACGATTAAATTTTTATGGGTGCTTTAAGAAACTCATCTTTATGAGAAGAAATTATGTTATTAATTGCAGAAAAATAATTCGTATCTTCCTTTACAAAGAGTCCACACCTGTGGAGTAACGGTCAGGGCGTCTGGCCGCGAAACCAGGTGGCCCGGGTTCGAATCCCGGTCGGAGCAATGTGCCTGGTTGAGGTTTTTTCCGGGGTTTTCCCTCAACTCAATACGAGCAAATGCTGGGTAACTTTCGGTGTTGGACCCGGACTCATTTCACTGGCATTATCACCTTCATATCATTCAGACGCTAAATAACCTCAGATGTTGATACAGCGTCGTAAAATAACCCAATAAAATAAAATAGAAAACCTTTACAAAGAGCTATAGACCATGACCAAGGCAGATTGCTTCGATCATATCGCAATATAAATTTTCTTTAAGCATGTAGGCAGAATTGTCTGTCACCAAGAACATAAATTTCTCATGTCTATCTTCTCTTGGCCAAAGGAAGGGTATAGCATCTCCAGCAAGATAAACTACAGTAATTCGTCTTCTCCAGCACTTTATATAAGATTAGTTGCGGTCTTCTGTTTGTATGGACTGTAATTTACCCAATAGGCCTATGACGTTATTAATGAGAGCTAACAACTATATTTTTACACAGTCAACGACTGTGAAACAAAAGCAGTGGTTACCATTTTCTATTTTAATATCTTCAAAATTGTTTTCGTGTAATTGAGTCAAACAGTTATTGCACAACATCTATTCTTGTGATATATTCGGTCGCTAATGTCCTCAAGGAAGCCTTAAAGTTGCAGTTTCGTAGTAGCCTACGTTTCGTGGTACATTTGCCGACGCTGATATCTCACATAAATTAAGATTTAAATCTCCACTACACTATCTACCACAGTAGGGATAAATGGTTATACCTCTTGTTTGTTCTACTTCTTTTTACATTTCCTAGATTAGCTGCAGAATAATTGTGTTGAAGTGAGTGCTACTACTTGACGTCACTTGTGTCAAATCTCCATAAAATTACCTTATTGCAGGAATAGGGCCTTTTCAAAAGTTTTAGAATATTGCGAAGCTTTTGTACATTTTAATAAAAACATGAAACAATGCCATTTCTTAAGGTATATGTACACCCACAAAACGCAAAAAGTGATGAAAAATTAGAATTTTCGAAATATAACTATTTTAATAGTGAATTTTCTCCCCTTAAATTTGATATAAGAATTTTCGATTTATGCCTTATGGTTTTTCAGATAAGTCCCATTTTCCAAAATTCTGCTTCATCAGCCACGGTCACTTCTACGATGATCACTCCAAAAGTAATGCGCAACATTTTTTAAAACTTATTTTTTTTTCTAAACCTTTGCAATTTATGGAGCTCATAGATACATCCTTCCTGCATAAGGAAGTTGAAAGGTGTGGGGATTATGTGAAAAAGTGATGTATTGTTCCTGAAGGATGTATCTACATTCTATGAAAATAGGAAAGCTGTAGGATAAAAATGTAATTTTTAAATAAATATTGTGGATTACTTTTGGGGTGATCCTTGTAGCAGTCAAGCATTGCTTGTAAAATAAACTTGTTTCTAGTCTCAAAATAGATGCATAGATATCAGGGCATGGTCATTAGATTAAAAACACTTTTTTATATAATAAATTAATTTATAATCTTTTACTGTTAGTCATAAAACTGTAAATTTCTGTCAGTGATGTTTTACGTCATTTTAATGAGTTCAAAAGTAGGAATTAAAATTCTGAGGAGGATGGGCATAAACCCTCGGACAAACACCATCGCAGGATTTGTAGCATCAATGGACAATAAGGACAAAAATGCAAAAAAAATTCAACACCTGAAGTTACAACAAGGAGGAGGTATTTGAGAGGCAGAAAGAAGCTGAAACTGGACCGACATGAAGCTGCTTAAGGGGTGACATATGATGATGCAGTCTTCTAGGCTCTGAATGTTTGTGGTTCATTTCCTGTAAATAGTAATTTTAGAATATTTAATTATTTTAAACATGATATCTCGGTCAAATGTGGTGATACCAAGAAAATATTTGTGTCATTTTGAAGCTTGAAATGTCCCCCAGTGCCTGACAATGAGTAAAATAACATTAATATAGTTAATAATGATCTATGGAATTTTTACATGATTTATGTAACATAAAATATTAGTATAAGTTGCATATATGGTAATATTTAATTAATGTAAATAAAAATTAAAATTGCTCTATGTCAGGCACTAAAGAATAGTTTTAGCTATAAAACAGTGAAAAAACTGTGACTCTATCTTAAAAACTGCATGGGCTATCATGTTTCAAGTTGTATGTCAAAATTATAAACAAAATAATTTTTATAAACAATTTAGACATAATTTCAAGGGATCTGTTCACGTCATTCTCTTTCTGGTACCATTCTTAATTGTATAAAAATTTTACAGAGGAAAATTATGCAAAACAAATTTTTTTGTATGTAAAGGTGTACATATATATTAACAGACAGGTATATTGAAGTCAGAAGAATACGGTAACTTTACTAAATGATTTTGTCAAAAAATGGAATAAAGCAAATTTCAGAACTATATGGATTCCAATATACCGCCCCATATTCCATTAGTGGGCGAACTAGAGTTCCTTGGCCCTATCGCTTCCCTTCTTCAGTGTTGGTGTTATGAGTCATTCCACGTCAAATCGCACAGCAATAAAACAGGACCTTCTCGTAAATGGTAGAATTTTTTTTCATGAATTCCAGACATCAAACAAGGAGACCCGTATTGTTTTATTTGTAAAATTATTAATTATTTGTGTAGTTATGACTATTTGAAATTACGCAAATTATGCGCGCACTGTTACAAAAACTCACTTGGAACTCTGTGTCTACATATAATTGAGATTTTCTGTTTGGCGCATTTGAAAGACTAAATACAACACTTTTTTATTACTTTAGGCTTATCACAAATAAATTTAAAATTTGGCCTAATTTTTTAATCATTTATTTTTCAAAGCAAATATACTATATTATAGAGCCAAGTTAAAAATCTGAAAGAAATATGGACTTGTTCCCTGATGTATTATCTGTAAACTACTGCATTTAGAAATATGGGATCTGCACACATACATTTGTAACAATTTATTTTCCGGAGGCATGCACGCACTCGCGATCCCCAGCTAATGAACTGCTTGTGGCCGTGGGCTAGAAGGCTGCATTCATTCATCAAATAATTAATACCTTAAGGAACAGTAAATATCTTATCTAAAGTTATTTTATTATTGTCAGCTCAGCTGAGAGGGGGAGCCCTTCACAAAGCTGTATGTTTATACTGTAATATTGCCAAGTGTTTAACGATAGCAAGGCTGGGTAAGGCAGTAAACTTTATGACAGTAAACAGATGGCAGGAGACAAAATATAGAAGAAAAAAATAATCAGTCAGGGTTTGAATTTCATGGAGTGGTGTGACTTTTATACAACATTAGTGACAGCAAAGATCGCGTAATATATAAGAAGTGTTTAAATCCATTTGACCTTCCTTATCACGCTTTTAAAAAGAAAAATACACTAAGACGCGTAAGTCGCGACTTATTGATAAAGCTCAATTTAAAGGAGTCTTTGAATGTGCAAATATGTGATTCGTTCCGTAAAAATCAATCAATTTCCAGATAGGTCAGGTGAAATTACATGTGAAGCCGGTTGTTCTTGTGATATTAAAAAACATGAATCAAATGAAAATGCGGACAGAGAAAGTGATTATGCCAGTTCTTCTTCTAGCAGTTATATGGATAAAGCGCTAGAAATCAGTAATATTGAGGAATTAAACAAGAGTGTGATGTCAATAGAATCCCTTATTAAGAAAAGAAAACTACAACGAAAACGATACCCCCGTGGAAAGTTTAAAAAAGTAAAAGACTCCCTAGAAGTAAAATTTTTCATGTAGAAAATGCATCGTCATCCCTTCAAAAGTCAGCCATATTTTATTTTTGACGGAATGCAAAGAAAATATACAACCAGAAAATTACATAGTTATTGCAGACTTTTTTGAAAATTATTCATTTGTAATAGAAGATTAAGTACAAGGTGTGCATTGGAACAAATGCCAAGCCACAATATATCCTTTCGTAGTATATTTCAAAGAAGATACAGAAATTCGTCACAAAAGTATTGTTATCTCAGAAAGCATGAAACATGACACCGATTCCTTTCACTTTTTTCAATCCGAAGCAATCAATTTCTTAAACCAAGAATTCAACGATATGAAAAAAATCATCTACTTTTCCGATGGATCAAGTTCACAATACAAAAACAAAATAATTTTAAAAATAATTTTTTACATGAAGAGGATTACGGAATTAGCGCCGAATGACACTTCTTTGCAACGTCGCATGGTAAAGGTCCATGTGATGGCATTGGAGGAACTGTTAAAAGATTTGCCACGAGAGCCAGTCTATACAAGATCCTATAACAACACAAAAAAAAAAAAACTGTTTGATTGGTCACAAAAAACATTTCTAACGTGTCATTTATATTTTGTCCATTGAATAAGCACAAAGACCACACAGCAAATTTGCAGGCCAGATACATAGCCTAATCAAAAACCAATAACTGGTACATTAAAATTGCATTCTTTCACTCCGTTGTCAGAAACTGAAGATTTAGTAAAACAATTTTCTTTCGAGAAAGAAAGTAGGCGAATGAAAATTTAAAGTGTAGTGTGAATGAAAACAAACGTTTAAAAAGCATAATGTACAAATATTTGAAGATATAACAAGTAAATTAGCAGTATTTTCTCGAGTGACTTGATCCATACTGGGTGTAATGTTGCAACATTCACTCGATCATCCAGCGCCGATAAACCTCCCAGCGCGCTTCAACGCTTCCCTTCCACTGCTGCTGCACCGACCGCTACACATTTTGTCGTGAGTAATTAAATTTCCATTAAACTATTGGAGATCCCATTGTGATTTTTTCTGGAATTATTAAGAATACTTCAGTGCACCTAGTAGGCATTTTTTTAGATTTTTAATAGGGCTATTTCACATTGATATCTAACTTCTAAAAATTGAATCATAAAAAAATATTTGTAATAATTATATTAAAATTAGTTAGTAAATATTTAACAAAAGACGGTACTTTAAGCTTTTAAATTCATTAAAAAAAAATTTAACATCAATATCCTCAGAAATATGACACTTTAAAATATGTTGCATTGTGCGTCATTTTTAACGAATTTTAGCATGCAATATTTTAAAAACATGTGGACTTAAGAGGAAATAAAAACACACTTGTTGCTTTATTAGACCCATAGACTTTGTAAAAAAATATAAATGCAATCAGAAATATGAAGGTCAAAATTTGTATAATTTTGTGCGATTTGACGTGGAATGACTCTTATACAGGTTGAGTCGTAATTGTGTAATATAAGAAGTATTGTATATTCCAATATAAACAGAGTTTGTCACATAAACGTATAGCCTTGAAGGCTTTGTTATCGATATATGGGATCACTGTGGAATGCGCGATTTGGTGTTACGTCGAAGCTATATCAATTGCTCTGACTGCACTCTACAGTACACAGTAAGCACAATTATTGTTATTGAAGAGAGAGAATGATGGTGTGACATTTTGATTTTAAGGTAACGTTTACATTCTTTAGTTAACTCTTATGTTATGTTTCGTTTTCATTGTGAATGGGCTTTAAGGCTTCCCATACTTTCCCAGTTATGCGCATAATTGGTTTCATACTCCCATCCAAGGTTGGAATGGAATATAATGACTGTTAAGTTAAATTCCTAAGTATTTAAAATTTCTCTCTTAGGGAACCTTTCACCATCAATGTAGTAGTGAATACCAATTATTTATTTCGTTAGGCCACCGATCCACGCCTTGTTCCTATTTTTATATTGTTTATCCCACTCTTACCCACATCATGAAAATCTCTCTGTAATGTCACTCTGTTTCAAGAATCTTATTTTTTGTCCATCTCTTTTGAGGTCTGCCAATGGATATTTTTTCCCTCGGTCGATAATTTAGAATTGCCTTTGGAAATCTGTTGTTGCTCGTTCTGTTGACGTGATTTTTCCAGTTTTCTTGATATCGCCAAAGGTTTTCCACTGGTTCAGCTTCGAGTTCCTCCATGATATCCTCATTCCGCTTGTGGTCGAATTTAGTATATCCCACAGTCCTCCTCATGAATCTCATCTCAGTTCTGTGATTCTGTTAATATCATGAGCTCTTACGGTATATGCCTCAATTCCATAAAGAGAGAACTGGTCTTGCGAGAATATTATACAGGAGGATAACTAATAATTCTGTATATGATTGTTATCAGCAAATAGAGTAACTTGAAACTTTATACGAATAAGTAAATTATTTATATAAATTAGAAAGAGTAGAGGCTCGATGACTGGCCCCAGACGCACCTCCTAGTTTACATATGTACGAAAAACCTTACCGATAGTTCATTGCCAACTTTAACTTGCTGAGATCGCCCATCTACAAATTCACGAATCCAGAAGATTATTATTCTATCTACCGTAAATCTATAAACAATTTCATTTATTGAACGGTGCAAATAGCTCGGAACATTCTCTATTAATTAAAAACTTAATTTTTAAAACATGTTCATACAGTAATATTCCTTTTTCTCACCCCCTGTAACTGTTGTATATAGGGTTTCTTTATAAAATTAAAAAAAAAGAACTACAAGCAGTGTTGAATATTTTTCACTCCATTTGTATATCAGATACCAGTGATAATTATTGCAGAATAGTGATTCATATTAAGATCTCGATTACGAAATCCTTTCAGAAAGGTTATTGGATTATGGTTCATGACTCATTGGCAATTCTATTACAGTAGCTGTCGATTACAAAGACACATGGAATTGAAGTCATGGGTTATCATTTAACCCAGCACATCACAGTAAATGTATTTGGATTTGATATTGGATATCGTTTTGAAGATTCTTCTAAAAATCTTTTCAAGGAAAAGCACATATTTTACAGTTCTGTACGAGTTTCTACGAAATTGTTTTACATTAGTAGTTTGAGGTGTACCAAATTGCCGATTCTCCGTTGAGTTTCACCGATACTTACAGCCGAGAACCAAGTTGCGTGTTTCGTCTTTTTTAATCTATATTATTCGATACCATTTCGTAATGCTTATGACAACCCATTTTTTACATTATTATCTCTTAGCAACTGTAAATTATCTTCTGCTTGATTTGTTGGGAAGATAAATGTAACACCAAATGAATTATTACGGATTTGTTTTAATAATTGTTATGACAAGGAATTATGCAGGGCGTAATGGTTAAAAATGTCACGAACAAGTAACACAGCTTAAATAAGTAGGAGTCAGTGAAAAAAATTCATACACGTGTGTCAGAAGTTAGTGGTACCGATTAAGGCACAAAAAATATTGCACAGTTAATTACCAACAGAATTTCTTTTTGCTAGAATAAAATCCATACTAAAAAAGCTTGAGTTCGGAATTGTAACTGTGAATCTGAAGGTATTACTCGTACAAATTAAAGCACCTTAATGGACCTCTTCAATATTCAAGAGCTTAGCAGAAGATTCTAAACAGATTATCAAGTTACACATTAAACATCTTGCCATAAAAATAAAAATTTTGAAAAAAAAAAAGAGTTTATTGCAACATTATTCAAGAATGAAGTATCGTTCTACACAACAGTTATTCCGGCATTAAATTTTTTCTTTAAAGAACATCTTGCAAGTTTCCAGCATTCATTTCCTCCAGTTCCCAAGTGCTACAGAGTCATGACAGATGATTAGAATGATGCCATTGTCATAGAGGACCTGAGTTCTGAAGGATTCACTACACTCGATCGCCTGAAGATTTTGGGAATGCCCGACTTCTGGGAAGATTTCATAGTATGTCTCTAGCTACGAAAAGGGTAGCCTATATCCTGAAAATTTCCAAAGATAACAGATTCTATTATGAAAACTACATTTATGAAGTCTGTGATGCAAGAATGGCGTGGTGCGTTAGAATTTTCGTTTGATGTTGCACTGAAAGAAACCCAAAAATACTTCCCTGAAGATAGCATCTCATAAAAATTTCTAAGTCTGTGATACATTTTTGAATTTATGGAATAGGTAATGCTGTGAGATATACTATCAGAATACTCGTTTCATTGAATCAAAGACTTCAATTGGAATTGGTTTCTTGTTTCAGTTATGAATTTCAGTAAATTGGACATTTGTTCTGTGTTACTAAAAGTGTAAAGTTTGTAGTGTATCAAGTTTGTTATAATATGTTAAAACTTATGGTATTTCTGGTTTTATTGTGGATGTAAGGTTGCTTTTCTTTACTCATTATCTTGAATTGATTGAATATATCTATGCGGTGTTCAATGCTCTGTGTGTATGGAATTACAATTGAGGCGGTAGCCGGAAAAGGGGTCCATAGGTCTATAGGCCCTTTTTCGGGAGAATGTTTAATTCGTTTCTCCGTGTTCAAATCTACTTGCTTACGTAGTTTCGTTTCAATATCTCGTACACAGAGGGCAGGGTAGCTAATTGAATGAACCCATGCACTCTTGCGTAGTTGTGGAATGCAGTAAACACGAACACAGTCAGTTTGATTATTAATTGGATGAACATAAAATTCTCTCCCTTTCCTAATTCGCGCTGTTCTTCTTACATAAGAATTGCCTAAAAGCAAACATTGCTATGATCTCATCGCCACTCACCGACTCTGCGCTATATGGCCGCACCAACAAACTTTCCACTCCACTCCACTCCTCAATTTTTCGAAAGGGGTAAAGCGCCGCTCGACGCTTCCATTGTAGCCGCAGACGCTAGACATGATAAAGGAGTAAAAGTTTAATAGAGTGCATCACTCGACCTCATGCTAGAGAGTAAGGAACATTGAAGTCATAATAATGTCCTCAATTACTTCAATTTTTAATTTTTATTTTCAATACTAAACAAATAATGTATGTCAGAAATAATATCAATGTTCGGTAGTACGTGTAGGTGTAAGCAGCTTTCTTTTCTTTCACGAATCTTAACAAATCTAGCCTAAGGAGTCGACTGATGGACAGTCTTTTATGTTCAGTTTTCAAGGATTGCAACTGCTAATGTAATATTACCTGATACAGAGAATGGTATATCTAAAAATAAACTTCAAACTTTTACAGCAGATCCTTCAAGTGAGAAAATGGTCTCCTATTTTTCAGTTTGTGTATGTATTTACGTATCAGTATTTGTTTTTTTCTTCCAATGCTTCGTGACGCAATATAGTATGGGTACATATTATTTTCCCTTAGAGGAATATATTATATTATTTAACGTGAAGTATTGTTAATTTATAAATAAATAGTCATAAAATCATAACTATATAACACAAATATTTCTAATTTCAAATAATGTTTGTTCCTTATTTCTTTGTTTTCATACAAGTTATTACATAAATTCATTACAATTTATTTAATTCTGATGATTATTATTGTGCATGACGTATAACATAAATTGTCTCATTGTATGATTGTGATTTTTCCCTACAACTACAATTTCTTCCTTACTGTAACACTTTCTACATCCCTGCCTAGGGTCTGTTTCATAAAAGGTAATAGTCTTGTAAAACTAGCGTTTGATTTGATATCTTGTCTAGTTTTACAAGATTGTAGTTCATAAACTACTCCTGTACGTTGCAAGTAACAAGTTGCATCAGGTATTGTTGCAAGTCTTTTCAGGACAGTGTACAAATGCCTTGTTTCATAAATAACTACTACTTTTAAGATGCAATGATAATAATAGCTAAAGCGTACTAGTCCGAAGTTAGTAGATACAAGTTTACGTTAAGTTTTCTGAAAGTGGTCTAGTGATTCAGAAAACAATGAGTTTGATGTTTTTCAAGGGCGACATGGAAGGTTGTATAGCTTAAGAATAAACGTTATATTCGATACTTATATCAATTTAATGAACAAACGATTTGCTTTCTTTTGTAAAAGTTGAGACTGCGGGTGTTTCCTGTAACCCATGTTCTTTTATTTTCTAAAAATTGTTTGTAAAATAATAATAATAATAATAATAATAATAATAATAATAATAATAATAATAAATTTAATAATGGTAATAATTAGAACAATAATGACAATAATAATGATGACGATAATAATAAAATTACAACTAAACACTCAAGCTGATTATAATCAAAGCTTAAATGTGATAAATTAATATATATATATATATATATATATATATATATATATATATATATATATATATATATATAAACCATAATGTCAGTACAAAATTAATTTAGACATGTCTAGGGTAAAAACATACTCTATTCTTGTCTATGATTGAATCCGTAGGCGTACGTTTGCTGCTTGAGTGAGGTATGAAGTAGCTTCAGTACCTTCAACTGCATCATTATTTTCATCATCAGTAATTTTTCCAGGGAATCAGGCATCTTCAAACTAGTTTGATGGTGACCCTTTCCATACAATGTCCAAAACCAACTTCTAAATTTCATTCAACACTGCCACAGTTTTCTGTTTCGTTTATGTTTATACATATTATGTTGTAGGGTTATGGTGTTTTACTTAACTCTGCCTCTATGCATCTCCACAGCTTTGCACTACTGCTAGTATTTATTCCTTGGAACTGGCTCTGTACTTGAAGTCAGTTCATGCATCTCTTTCCACTTCTCGGCTATAAGTTGTTTCATCTTTTCCACGGTAAAAGCCTAAAAAAGAGTGTATTTATTTTCATTTATTTTGTGTAGTAATATGACATTCGCGTGCTGTTTCCCAGCCATGTTAATTCGCGCTCTGTGTTGTGCTGTGGTGCTTATTTCTCAATTGACGTCACGGGTGTTGTAAGACGGCTCTAGTCATACAAGTGTACGGTGCATTTTTGTGAAACAGGAATAACAAGAATTTATTCCTTGTATCCCTTACATTAATAACTTGTTGCTTGTAGCTTTGTAACTTTCATTAAACAGGCCCCTGAACGCTGATTAGTCGTATAGTTACATCCAGACTTACAGAGCGGAGAAGGTGGTATATCCAGTAACTTCAAAATCATAAGTAGCCGTGCTGATTTCGTGACATCAATACACTAATATATTACTGCTTTAATTTATTAGTAGTAAATTTTTAGTTTATGGAAATCAGTGTGGTTATTTAAAGGAAGGCTTTAGACTGAACCGACCAAAAATGACACTTTTCAATTTTAATAATCCATTTAAATTTTTCCGTTTTTTTTCTGAAACAGAATAGGCCTATATGTATAATTGAGTAAAATTACCATTTACGCCCTTGTATGACATGTTTTGAATCGTGTTACACGACATGGCACCGAAAATAAAATTTATTTTTATTGCTGTTTTTCTCAAAACGATATTTTGCGATCTTCAATGTTCCTTTTCTCAGACTCTACAAGTCTAGGGTGACCAGATTCACATCGATAAAAAAGAGGACACAAAGCTTCAAAAAGGAGGACATTGTTCGAAAAAAGAGGACAGAAAATATGTATTTAGGTTTAGGCTTATTATACTTTAAATTACGTCAATATCTATTTTATTACAAAATATTTACAGTACAGATTTAGGCTTACATCATATTTAAAAGTATATTAATATCCTGTTCATTACAAAATAATTATGAAAAAACTTAATAAAGATTTTACAGTTAGCTACATATGAAAGTCAAGTTAACTATAATTATTGAAGAGGACCGACAATGTATATTTAGATTTAGGTTTAGGCCTGCATTATACTTAAAATTATGTCAATACTTTATTACAGCATGCTCGTGATAAAACTTAATAATATAAAATGATTTTATAGTTAGCTACATCATATGAAAACAACGACTATAACTAGGGGCAAAGAGATTTATAATCGTTATATTCCGTCAATGCTGCTACCACCTACAACCAAATTGCTTGAAAAAACGTCAAATCAGATAATTTCAAAATATCAGACATACAAGTTACGAAAAGGAGAACATTTCTTCATTTTTTTTAAATCCGCCCGGACCACGGACAAAGACCTAAAAAGGAGGACATCTCCGGACAAAAGTGGACGCCTGGTCACCCTATAAAAGTCCCATTTGATTCAAATTGTACACAGATACTTATTATACTGTACTTATATCAAATAAAGAACAATTGTATTAATATGTCATAATACTCATTCATATTGCATTTTAATTTTTTTTTTCGATTAGAAGTGTTGAACATTGCAAATAGACCTAATGTTTTATGTAATGATAATAAAGAAATGAGGTTCTCTCTTCTAAGATTGTCACGTGTGGCTCCTAACATGTATGAACGAATATTCACACTTCTGATTGCGATAATTTTTTAGAAAAGATATAGTAAAGCCAATGTTTTGAGTTACCAAAAAACGCAATTTTAAAGAACTTATCAACATAGCTAAAGAGTTCAGCCAATCATAATGTAATTCATTTGACATACGAAAGACATACGTACAGTATAAGCATTTAGGAAAATTTGGTCATTATTTGTTGAGCAATTTGGAAGAGAAAAAATTAAATTGTAACCTGTGAGTTTTGGTCACTTCAGCCTTTAATCTCCCCGTAACCCCCATAAATCAGTTTTCCAAAGTCGAAACCTAGCTCAATCGCTTTCTCACAACCGGAAACGGTACATCACCCTACTTCATGGAAATCTTTACTGCTATTTACTTACTTACTTACAAACTTACTTACTGGTTTTTAAGAAACTCGTAGGTTCATTGCTGTCCTCACCTAAGCCCGCCATTGGTTTCTATCCTGAGCAAGATTAATCCAGTCTCTATCGTCATATTCCACCTCCCTCAAATCCATTTTAATATTATCTTCCCATCTACGTCTCGGCCTCCCCAAAGATCTTTTTCCCTCCGGCCTCCCAACTAACACTCTATATGCAATTCTGGATTCGCCCATACGTGCTACGTGCCCTGTCCATCTCAAACGTCTGGATTTAATATTCCTAATTATGTCAGGTGAAAAATACAATGCGTGCAGTTCTGTGCTGTGTAACTTTCTCCATTCTCCTGTAACTTCATCTAAGCCCTTAATATTTCCCTAAGCATCTTATTCTCAAAGTGAGAGTCAAAGTTTCACAACCATAAAGAATAACCGGTAATATACCTGTTTTATAAATTCTAATTTTCAGATGTTTTGACAACAGACTGGATGATAAAAGCTTCTCAACCTAATAATAACAAGCATTTCCCATATTTATTCTGTGTTTAATTTTCTCCCGAGTATCATTTATATTTGTTACTATTGCTCCCAGGTATTTGAATTTTTCCACCTCTTCAAAAGATAAATTTCCAATTTTTATATTTCCACTTCGTACAATATTCTCGTCACGAGACATAATCATAGAATTTGTCTTTTCGGGATTTACTTCCAAACCTATCTCTTTACTTGCTTCAAGTAAAATTCCCGTGTTTTCCCTAATCGTTTGTGTATTTTCTCCTAACATATTCACGTCATCCGCATAGACAAGCAGCTGATGTAACCCGTTCAATTCCGAACCCTCTCTGTTATCCTGAACTTTCCTAATGGCATACTCTAGAGCAAAGTTAAAAAGTAAAGGTTATAGTGCATCTCCTTGTTTTAGTCCAAAGTGAATTGGAAACGCATTTGACAGAAACTGACCTGTACGGACTCTGCTGTACGTTTCACTGAGACACATTTTAATTAATCGAACTAGTTTCTTGGCAATACCAAATTCAATAAGCATATCATATAAAACTTCTCTCTTAACCGAGTCATATGCCTTTTTGTCTCTAGTGCTGTTTTCAAGATAAAATTATTTAGAAATGTACAAGAATCGCTTGTTTGATAATATACGATTTTTCTCTTCGAACACGTAGTAGGTGCTTATTATGTTAGTAATTACTAGGAAAGAATGTGTGCTATTATTATACTGGATTAGAGTCCTGATAGCAACTTGTGACATATTATATTGGATATCAATCATAAGGTCAAGTAGAAATAAATACATTAATTTTGATTTGATCCATACAGCACAGTAAATTCATCTGTATGATATTCGACATCAAACATCACTAAAAAAATAACTTTTATTTTTCGCCGGAGACGCTTATGTCTTACAGCTCTGTGCTAATTTCTACAAAGTTATGTAAATCTTATTAATAATGTTGTAATAGTTGCAACTCGATCATATAATCAGCATAATATATTTTGTCAATTGTTTTTAAAATGGTTACGTTTAACGGCAAAATTAATCCTAAATTCATGTTTCCGAATAAGGATTAGTTTTTATTCTCCATGCAGATGTAGAGTCCATAAAGAAAGTCTCTATCAGTAAGTTAGAATTGAGGTGCACTATGAGTATTGAGTCGATTAAATGTCTCATTTTTTTTTTTACACAAAATACTCGAAAGTTAAGAAATGTTGACAAATTTTTTTGGTGAGATACCGGAGAGGGAAAGTGCATTTCCCTCTATTCAACTGGATTTTGCGACAGCAAAGTAGCCAGTTATTCTAAGGACGAACCTTATAGAGTACTTTAAGATAAAACTATCAGCAGTGATGTGTGACTCCCAAGATATCCCCAACTAACCTCTTGCGAACTCTATCTCCGGTAAACTCTAAAAATGTGTATGTACAAATACAATCCATACATCCTAGAAAAAAGAGAAAATAGCATCAGTTAAAGAGCGCTACATTTCTCAACCGCAGAAAGTGTTTTAGCACCTCTTGTACACATGCGAAAAATGTTTGGAACAAGAAGAGAGACAGTTTCAGCATTTTCTTTCTTATTTGGGTTGAATACATGATGACTTTACTCCTTTAACAATATTTTACGTTAATAATTTGGGCATGTATTGTGGGTCTTTATCACCATGGCATGGCGCGTCCTCATGTTGCGGATCGAGGAGACGGCCTCCAGATATGGAGGGTAGCTGTGAATATATTGAATAAGCAGTCGCGGACAGCTGATGAGGGGTGGTCCTCCAGCTTGGGGTTTGGCAAAGGGTTAACAACCCATCACCGTAAAAGAAAAACAGCTTGTTATGCAACCTTCAAATAAGCCTCGGAATGGGACTGGTTCTCTGGCACGACCACAGCAAAGGAATAAGGTTCTGAGATTTGATACTTGAATGTTACAAGTCTATATAGAACAGGAGGGTACCATTAGTTGCAAAAGAATAAGGTGCTTAAGAAAATATTTGGGGCTAAAAGGGATGAAGTTACAGGAGAATGGAGAAAGTTACACAACGCAGAACTGCACGAATTGTATTCTTCACCTGACATAATTAGGAACATTAAATTCAGACTTTTGACATGGGTAGGACATGTAGCACGTATGGGCGAATTCATAAATGCATATAGAGTGTTAGTTGGAATTCCGTTGGGAAAAAGACCTTTGGGGAGGCCGAGATGTAGATGGGATGGGAAGATAATATTAAAATGGATTTGAGGGAAGTGAGATATGATGATAGAGACTGGATTGATCTTGCTCAGGATAGGGACCTATGGCGAGTTTATGTGAGGGCGGCAATGAACCTTCGGGTTCCTTAAAAGCCAGTAAATAAGTAAGTAAGTAATAATTTGGGCTCTGTCATAGCAAAAGTCTACGAAGGTCTCCTCCGAGAGAAAGGTGCCGCGTTGCGGTTTTTCCACAATCTAATCTACAAGCCGTTAATGTCGTAATATTATGTCAGCAAAAACATTTCTACAAGGCTATCTATTAGCAATCTTAAAATTTGATTGTTCTTAATCTATTTTTAGGAGAAAATATTACTCTTAATAACGTATTACGGCCTACATATGCTTTTTGTGATAAATAAGACAATGAAATATACCACGTCTAATAAATCATTGTAACGAACAGGTAATATATAGTTTCGACAAAATACATTGGTTACTCAGTCCAAGCATTCAACGTGACCTAGACGTGTGTCGCGTGAAGTGCGTAGTAAGTGGTTCCCAAATGGCAGAAGAAATAATCTCTCTCAATCAATTACCAACAGATTTTCTCCGTACAAAAACCATATCCATACTAGAAGAGCTTGACTTCCAAATTGAAACTCTGAAACTGAAAGTATTAAAAATTAAATCTTCTTCATGGACCGCTTCAGTATTCAAGGTCATGGCCGGAGATTCTACAAAGATTATCAACTTATACATCAAGAGTCTTCCTATAAATTCACAAAAACGCCAAAAACAATATTGTAGCACGTTTTTCAAGAATGAAGTCCTATTTTACACAATAATAGTTCCGGGATTCAGTACCTTCTTGAGAGAACATTTTCCAAGATTCCAACATTCGTTTCTGCCAGTTCCAAAGTGCTACAGTGCCGAGTCAGATGGTGAGAATGATGTCGTTATCATGGAGGATCTCACTTCCAGAGGATTTACTATACCCGATCGCCTGAAAGTTTTGGGAATACCTGAACTCTATTTAGTAATGGAACACCTGGGAAGATTTCATGGTGTATCTCTAGCTATGAAAATAATAGATCCTGAAAATTTCCAAAAGATAAGGGAGCCTTTGACAGAGTCAGCATTTATTAAGAGCACGTTGGACGAATGGGGTGATGTTTTAGAATTTTCGTTTGACGATGTACTGAATGAAGTTCAGAAACAATTTCCTGAAGATAGTGATTACGTCTTAAAGTGGAAGAGATTTAGGAATGGTCTCGTAGATCGGATGACTGCGTTATGTCACTCTTACCCTGAAGATGAACCTTATAACGTCATAACACACGGAGATATGTGGACCTGCAATTTTATGTATCATTATCCCTCATTACCAGCAAACCATGGCCCAGATGAGATGCGTTTTATCGACTTTCAGCAAATGAGGTATACATCTCTTGCTATGGATGTTGGGCGAATATTTTTCATATGCATGGACAAGCAGACAAGAGATGCTCATCGTGAAGGCCTTCTTCGTTGTTACCACAGTAGTGTGTGTAATACTTTGAATCAGTTTGGTTGCATGCCTGAAGGATTCTTCCCCTTCGAAGTTTTGGAAGTCCTTCTCAAGAAGTGTGCTGCTTACTCAGTTGGAGTCACCATGTTAACTCTGTCACATGCACTGAATGAGTGCGAAGGGAGCGAAGAAGATATTAAAATTGAAGGAGATGAATCATTAGTATCCATTTTAATGACTATATTCACTAGGAAGTCAGAAGAATGTCGTCGAAGGATATTGGAAGTAATACAAGAAGCAGTTGACCGTGGTTATATGGACGACTATGCAGAGTGAAGATGAAGCGGTGAGGCAAGCAATTCATACTTTTATGTGGTGTTTGAAAAGCATATTTAGTTAAATAACAATAAATTGTTAGTATTTCTTTACGAAAGCAGTGACAGTGCACTACTACTATTTATTGTTATAGATAGGTTTTACATATAAAGGGCTAACAACTTACAATAATAATTCTGGATGGACACAATTTGGCACTTTGGGCTGCAAGAGTTTTTAAAATAGCCTTACGTAATACCTTATTCTATTTTGAAGTTAGTTTTTCTAAATGATTATTATATTCTTGAAATTATCTCCACGACCTTTTTGTATTTACTCACATTAGTTGCATACTGTCACCCTCTATAAAGTCACTTAAAGTACCGCGTTTCATAATTACTACTACTACTACTACTACTACTACTACTACTACTACTACTACCACCACATGCACCATTATTACTACTGTCACTATTACTGCTCCTTCCACCATTACTATTATTACTTCCATAATTACTACTACTTTTACAATTACTACTACAACAATCAATTACTACACCTTCCACCATCTAATACTCCTCCTTCCACCATTACTCTATTACTACTCCTCTTCTCACCATTATTACTAATCATTTCACAATTACTACTACTAACTTTCCACTAGTACTACTACTGCTCCTACCATTATTATGACTATTACACCTCCCACCATTATTAATACTAATCCTACCACTATTATTGCGACTACTCCTACCACCATTATTACTGCTACTCCTTCCACCATTACTACGACTATTCTTTCCACTATTACTACCACCATTATTACTGCTCTCCTACCACAATTATTACTACTACTCTTTCCACCATTACTATGATTACTCGTTTCCCCATTACTACGCCTACTCCCTCCACCATTACTACGATTACTCTTTCCACCATTACTTCGACTACTCCTTCGACCATTACTACGACTACTCCCTCCACCATTACTACGACTACTCTTGCCATCATTACTACGACTACACTTTCCATCATTACTACGGCTATTCCTTCCACCATTTCTACGATTGCTCTTTCCACCATTACTACGGCTATTCCTTCCACCATTTCTACGATTAATCTTTCCACCATTACTACGACTATTCCTTCCACCATTTCTACGATTACTCTTTCCACCATTACTACTACTCTTTCCACCATTACTACGAATACTCTTTCCACCATTACTACGACTACTCCCTCCACCATTACTACGACTACTCTTTCCACTATTACTACGACTACTCTTTCCACCATTACTACGACTACTCTTTCCACCATTACTACGACTACGCTTTCCACCATTACCACGACTACTCTTTCCACCATTACTACGACTACTCTTTGCACCATTACTACGACTACTCTTTCCACTATTACTACGACTACTCTTTCCACCATTACTACGACTGCTTTTTCCACTATTACTACGAATACTCTTTCCACCATTACTACGACTGCTTTTTCCACTATTACTACGAATACTCTTTGCACCATTACTACGACTACTCTTTCCACTATTACTACGACTACTCCCTCCACCATTACTACGACTACTCTTTGCACCATTACTACGACTACTCTTTCCACTATTACTACGACTACTCTTTCCACCATTACTACGATTACTCTTTGCACCATTACTACGACTACTGTTTCCACTATTACTACGACTACTCCCTCCACCATTACTACGACTACTCTTTGCACCATTACTACGACTACTCTTGCCACCATTACTACGACTACTCTTTCCACCATTACTACGATGACTCTTTCCACCATTACTACGACTACTCTTTGCACCATTACTACGACTACTCTTTCCACTATTACTACGACTACTCTTTCCACCATTACTACGACTACTCTTTCTACCATTACTACGACTACTCTTTCCACTATTACTACGACTACTCCTTCCACCATTACTACGACTACTCTTTGCACCATTACTACGACTACTCTTTCCACCATTATTACGACTACTCTTTCCATTATTACTACGACTACTCCCTCCACCATTACTACGACTACTCTTTCTACCGTTACTACGACTACTCTTTCCACTATTACTACGACTACTCCTTCCACCATTACTACGACTACTCTTTGCACCATTACTACGACTACTCCCTCCACCATTACTACGACTACTCTTTCTACCGTTACTACGACTACTCTTTCCACTATTACTACGACTACTCCTTCCACCATTACTACGACTACTCTTTGCACCATTACTACGACTACTCTTTCCACCATTATTACGACACTCTTTGCACCATTACTACGACTACTCTTTCCACTATTACTACGACTACTCTTTCCACCATTACTACGATTACTCTTTGCACCATTACTACGACTACTGTTTCCACTATTACTACGACTACTCCTTCCACCATTACTACTATGAAAATATGAATTGTTTGAAAACTTCATATATTTGCTTAACGCTCAAATTTTAATTACAATTTTTGAGAAATAACTTATTCTTTGTGATACTGAAAAAATCCGTCTCCTGAGAAATGTAGAAAACGGATTTTTGTACTTTCCATTTGATGTATATTCTGGATTGCGGTTATGAATGTAACTTGACAAAGGAATTGAATCATTGCTTTACGCGTAAAGGGTATCACTATAAATTATGTGTGATTCTACCAACAATATATTTTAAAAATTACTGAATATCAGGCATTTACATATTACTCTTTCATTTTACCTTGATAAACATAATATATATAATGTCAGTGGTTCCCAACCTTTTTTGACTGGCGACACACTTCATTGAAGGCCCACTATATCGCGACACACTTATTTCTTTTTATTGATAATAATAATACAATAATCACAACCAGTGCCTTTCTTCTGGAGAAAAATGTGGTGGAACTCTGTGTAGAATATTTTATAGCGGACGGGGAGATGATTAGACCTACTGTTCACTGCACGGGAATTTTGTCGTTTTTAAGCTTCTTTTCGTCCAACTAAGACTTTCAGGGTGCTATTCATAGACATTTCGTTAGCCCGCGCTACGAGCGTGCTAAACTAGCTCCGGCTATCGACTGGTTACTTGTACAGGATTCATATCATATCATATCATATCATATCATATCATATCATATCATATCATATCATATCATATCATATCATATCATATCATATCATATCATATCGTTAACACTGGTTTATGAATACGAAAAACGTTAGTTCGCTGATCATCCACCGGAAGCCCGCACTAATAATGTATATGAATACGGCCCTAAAGGTCTAAGCGAAATTCAAAGAAAAATTATATTAAAAACAAAATTATTCACACGTATTTCGGTCTCATCACGAAAAATGCAAGAAGGTGCCGGAACGCCGTTTATGCGCTTTCCGCCAGAAAAAAAAGCACTTATAACTCCTTTGTAGTGTCGGACATCCAGTGTTGTAAATAGGTCGATGTTAACAAGCAATCGAAAATTCTGAAAACACAAGCAGCAACTTGAGCGGCATTAGAAGAAAACAAAGTTATGTGTCAAAACTCCCAACCTATCTATGCTGGACGTCCGATAAAAAATTTTTATTACGGTATCGTTTTTGAAAACTCACCTGTTTAAATTAATGTTAATGTGGGTTGTACAGAGTTATGGTTGACAAACCAACACGTAAATCATCTTCAAGGTGCAGCAGTCTGTTCCTTGTTTAGATTTCACTATTTTCATGGTAAAAATGCTGACTCACTTATTATGGCGTTGAAAACGGCAGTTATAAATATATTCTAGTTTATTCGGCACCATGGACTGATTTGACAAAAATTTCCATATATAACATACTCAGGATTTTCTGTACATTCATTGCCACGCCACGTAAAACCATATTGCAAGTATTCATCTCTAAATTTAAGAAGCGCAGTACGTTTTTGTGAACCCTGAACGGAATTTTCGCTCACATTATTTGAATTAGATCTGTTGTCATCTGAAGCAGTAATTATGAGAGGGAGAGACCGATTTATTAGCGAAGTGATATCTCCATATTTTTATTACATGTATTCGCGGGGATGTTCTGGCGACTTCGTTAGAATTAGCTTCCCACACAGGTGTTTCGTCACTTGTCAGAATCGGACAGATTTAGGGCCACCTTGGGCAGGGTTCTGCATTGACACTCGTCGAGGCGTAAAATCAGAGAGTTAGACTGGACCCGTGGGAAAGCAACTGCAAGCTTGGGTTTTCCAAAGAACGGGTATTCTTGTGAGATATACAAACTAATTAGATGTTATGGGAAATCCAAAGTTTAAATTTAGAGATGACGTATTTCGCGCCCAATAAGGAGAAATCTTGGTCCAGCTTATGAGGTCACTTTGGACCAATAGAGACTAGATTTTAGGCCGGTTAAGTGACGTAGTTTTTAACCAATAGGATAGTTAGTTTTAGCGTAGGATAGGTTTTTATAAATAAGGGTGACGGGGAGCGGAGATGAACACACAAGATCACATCGTGTCGGCGGCCCTACATACAGGGCGCGAAGGACAACATCTCATCGTGTCGGCGGCCCTACATACAGGGCACAATCACTACTGCTTTTCGTGTCGACGGCCCTACATACAGGGCAGAATAACTACTTCGTTTCATGTCGACAGGATAACTACTTTTCTTCGTGTAGACATCGCGACATCTTTTTTTTTTGTGTCGGCGGCCCAACTTAATAGTCTTTCTTCCGGCGAAGACTCGATAGATAGAACTTTGTCATCGGCGAGACCACTCGTCAACGTTTAGGAGCTTCGATCATAGTGTACTGGACAGAATATTGAATTTATAGTATCGGACAGAGCTTATTCAGAGCCGCCATCGAGTCGATACAGAAGTGCGACCAACGATTGAATGATAAGTCAGCCGGAAATACATACTCTAGGGTTTACCAAGTGAATACGACAATAAACTTATAGTTTTGGAGTTTACACTGCCTTTTATATAAGTAGCCGGCTTGATATTATTCCCGACATCATCCTACACCACAACCGTACCTCGGCTACCCTGAGCGAATCTCACGCAACACCGAGACGCACCCACCCTCAAATGGCGCCCAACGTGGGGCCACAATAACCACCCACCCTCACATCTAACACAGAACTTGATTCCGATTGTCTTTTTCGAATTAAAAATTTGTCCATGATAAAATCTGAATAAATCACTTTTCATAAAATAGTCGCACTATCATCTGCTCACACGTATATACTGAAACTGACTAATACGTTCTGACGATTCTAAACTGTTTATTACTAAGTGGGAAGAGTAAACGAAATATTAAACGTTGCTGCAGTGATCACTTGCATTCGAATTATCGCCAGGCAGAAAAATTAAACCGAGCATTGTTGCAGGTGTTTATGTTCCATTGGTAAAGTCTGTCTGAAAGTAAAGATTTCGTTCTAAATTAAAAAATGCGTTGTAAATAGATTTTCTGGATTATATAAAATGTATTTTTCAATTTCAAAATTTCGCGACACACTCCATGCAGCTGCGCGACACACCGGTTGGGAACCCCTGTATTAAGTGATAATCAATTTGGTTTTCGAAAAAAAAAATTAAGTCCAAATAATGCACTAGGCTATATCAAATTACTAAAAAAATTGTTAGAGTATTATTTGATCATTTGATACAGAGAAACACGCTCTCTTAATTGAGAAATTAGACTTATTAGAAATCAAAGATAATACTTAAAATTTAATAAAATTGTATCTCAGCGACAGAATTCAAATAAAGAAAATTGACAGTTATTGAAGTGAACCTTCAGTTATTATTATTGTTATTAATATAGGTCTTCCCTAAGGCACAGTTCTTGGCTCTATTTTATTTTTAATATAGAGAGTGTTTTTGGGCTAGTGTTACTAACTTTCAGGGATGATGGGGAAGGGCACATGTATCAATTTGAGATAAGGAACCCTAGTCCGGAAATGACTGAGTCGAAAGTTACAAGCAAAAATAGTTGTGAGGAAATGGAATAATTTTATTCCTCTGTACACCTTATTTATGTGTATTCATCTTTACACATACTGTACTCATCTGACGTTGTTCAAGTTATCTGCAGTACTTACAGTATTCCGTTGAGTGCGCTGTCTGAGGGGTGGGGACAGGAAACTGCAGTAAAGCAATGCAGATAACGTAATGTGTAACGGACATGGTTGGTCCTGATATGCACGTCTATAGACAGCAATGTATGTGTACAAGTTGCAGTGTCCAGTCGATCAGTCCTAGTGAAATGGAGGAGTACACGAGAACGGAATAAGCAGACCTGAATTTCGAATACGGATGAGCCAATGGGAACAGTAGACAAGCTCACAGATTGTATCGATCAAAGTATCCACGTTGGATACATCGGGCCCATACCATCTTTCCACGACTGCTTCAAATTTTAAGGGAAGGAGGGTACGAGATGCCAAATTACAATTTAATTTCCACACAACTATTTTTGCTTATAACTTTCGACTCAATCATTTCCGGACCATGGTTCCTGATCTCAAATTGATACATGTGCCCTTCCCCATCATCCCTGAAAGTTAGTAACACCAGCTCGGAAACACCCTGTATATTAATGACTTATTAAAATTTGACTTACAACAATGGTTTTCATTATTCTTGTGCAGATGACACAGTTTTACTTTTTGGTGGAGAAACCTGGTATGATGCATATACTAATTCAAATAATGACCTTAAATTAATAAAAATGGTTTGACATAAATTATCTTTTTATCAACGAAAACAAAACCATAATTATCCCATTCTATTATCTGAAAAATGTAACAAACATCCTACATCTATATTAAGTATTAAATTACATAACTCTGATTGTTGCCTTTAACATTGTATATGTCCGATTATTATTAAGGATTCCTTTGAAGTTAAATATTTAGGCAAAATTTTCAATTATCATTTAAAATGAAACTAACACATACTCGTAATTACCTTTGTAATAAATTACGTAAACTAATATATATTTTTTTCTTTCATTGAAGAATTACTTGTCAATAAGTAGTTTATTACGCAATCTGTAATTATGTATGGAATTATATGATGGGGTAGCAAATTTAAAACCTATTTCAATCCACTTTATTTATTATAGAAGAAAATAATTAAAGCATGTCTTCATAAACCTGTTGATTATCTACTTCAAAAATTCGTTTTAGAGTTTAAGGTTCGTAAAATAAGACACATTTATTACATTGTATTAATAAAATTCATACATAAAAATCGAAATAACTTTGAATTATATTCTAATAGTTATGAAACAAAATGTATGAATTCTTTAACATTGTGTGAACCAAAATGCAACATTGCTACATTATTTAATCTTAGTAGTAATTTATGCCGAAGAATATATAACAAATTGATATTTAAATAGCCTAATCTTGTCAATTGTAATAGTTCTAGTATTAAATTTAAAAAGTTATGTATGGATTTTATAAATGATGAAAAACTGTAAATTTACATTTATATATTCTTATTGTGTAGCAGACATGAAACAAATTGCATTATATACATCCTAATATAAAATCAGGAATCCGCCCCTGAGCAAGAGTTCTACTCTTTCAGAGGTGAGCTAAAATTTTATCTGTGTATACTATTTTTATGTTACAAGTATTAGCAATATATATATATATATATATATATATATATATATATATATATATATATAAAAGTAATTCTGTGTGTAGAAAATGTTAATAATTTTTAAGCTGATAGGGCTACGCCATAATGAAAATGGCGATCTTAAAATTTTTTAACAATTTTTTTTTTGTGATTGTGATTTTATAATATATATTTAGATACTTATATATCGCATACATAAAATCGGGTGAGACTTTTGTTAATTTATTATGTAAGTATAGCAAATAATTATAATATAACTGCCATTAAATTGTTATGAAAATAAACTCAAGTTTGTTTCCACATCACATCACTACGTTTCAATGTGGGAACAACGTATAACACGGGAGATAGCCACACGGTAATTAAAATATTGCCATATTGTGAACCTTAAATAATATCATTAATTTCAAGGGATTATTCTCTGAGATATTTCAAAGCAAAAAGCTTCAATATAATTTTGCTCGTTTTTGCTTCCTTTCCGAGATAAAAACTATTTTATATTAAATATTTCACAGCATGTTTTTGGGAACGCCATTGTTTGAATTCCCAATATGCTCGGTCAGTTTAACAGATCACTGTATTATGATAATAAATGATTGGAAGAATTTCAGAGTTATTCTTTAAGTGTTCAGATATTGTAACTTTCCGTTCTGCAAAGGAATTTTAAAATGTTACATTTATTCGAATGAAATTTCTGCACATTTCTAGGACAAAACTAAAATTCTTTCAAATATTTCTTATCTTAATACACTGCTCTCTTAAATTGACTGAGCATATTGGGAATTAAATCTATGGCTTTCCCAAAACATGCTATGAAATATTTCACATAAAACAATTTTTATCTCGAAAAGGAAGCAAAAACGAGCAAAATTGTGATAAACGTATTTGTGTACTCTGTTACAGTGATGGCAGCTTCTTGAATCGTACGTTTGAGTTCCTCAACATTCCTTAGATAACGTGCAATCTGTTATCTAGCCCAATGATGCCATGGAGAGCGCAATCGTGTCGCCCATATGCGCTGTTCAGAACACGTAGGGCACGCAGGTACAAGTCACTGGTGAACACAACGGTTGTACATTAACATTGACGAAGAAGTCGTTCAGTAAATTTCAGGCTGACTAGACTCTTGACTATTTATGTAGTGAAAGATGAGGTGATGCTTTTTGTTTGGCATGTGTAAATTATTTAGTTACAAAAAGAAGCAGTGTGAAATGCCTGAAATAAATTACTAGTCGATCTACAGAATGATGTAGCCTATTGAAATGTTGTTTTTATTGACTGTAAATAGTATGAAATATATGTATAGACGTACTGCAGAGCTTCTTCCTCACAGCATTTTATTTAAGTTTACAGAATGAAGTACACACAAAAGGGTGTGTTGCTAATAGCGTAGATTCGTTACATGTTACTTACGAGTTCCAAATCCAAAATTTACCGAATTCGACTATTTATCTGACATGTCGTGTTTTGCATAGACTACAATTCTGTAAAAAAAAGAATATCCAAAGTCCGAGTCTAAGTCTGTGTTTTCGAATTATACAAATATTTATTTCAATAGGTATTTTTATATTGCAAGTCTATATAGTTTCTTTGCTCTCCTGAAAAAAATTATTTCAATGGACTTTGGATGTTTGCCAATTTAGGTCTTCCGTTAGACAGTATTGACTTCAGCAATGACGCACCAGCAAAGACACATTATGGTCGTGAAGTTCTTCCCACATTTTCAAAGCTTTTAATACTGATATATTTGGGTGGAGGAAGATTTGCGGCGCAGTTTATTTTTATATTTAGCAGTATGTATATTTGTGAACAATTTTGCTCACTTGTAAACCTCACAAAACCAAGACTAAGATCAGGATTATCAAATGATAATATGCGGGCTAGGCTACATCTCGCTGCACAAAACAACATTTCGTCCGACATAAGAAGGCTGGTGTCGGCAAAAAGCAGAAAATGCACTTCTGAATTAGGTGAGAATTCAGGAATTTAAATTTGTTTCTAGAAGTGTGATGTTCATATTATAAATACATGATTATGTAATAGTTACATAATTACATTACTTTGATAGGCCTCATTATCTAAAACTATTAAAGTTAAAGAAAATATGTTGTTATTATTAATTGTTGTAGTCTATTATTTCATTTTACCTTATACAGAATGCACTGTGATTTATTTTTTCTTTTTTTGTAAGTTTGAAACAGAAAAGCAGCGTTCATGTACTATTTGTATTATTGGATAACTATATAACAATAATTAATTAGATGTTACTTATAATCTGAAAGTATATAAGTTAATTATTAAATTGTACTTCTTAATAATTAATTTAATGTTTTAGAGGGGAATATGCTGCAAAACATGTTTTCATTTCTTGTTGTCTGAGATAAGTTAACATATTATCTATTGCTTAAAATCAGTTAATTCACCTAGCAGTGGTAGGCGAATAAAATTCGTTTTGCTCACCCCTTCTTGTTCATCTCTGCAGCCTGCACAATAGTTTCATTGGAACTAGTGAGCATTTGATAGCACGTAGGATCGTGTACGTGCTTTTGAACTTGACATCCCTGATCTAGTCCTTAGGTAGAAGTCACACGGAGTCAAATCTAGTGACCTTGGAGATCATGTCCCAAACGTTCATCCCTATCTTCAGCAAATCTTTGAGGAAAATTGGTGTTAATGTAATTACCATAGGTAGGAAATTCATACAAAAACAGTAGATTTCAGTTGAGTACAGAGATGAGTATAGATGTCACCCACGAGAATCTATGGAATTGGCTTCTGCACCGGGATATTCGATGGCCCCTCATATTAGAAGGTAATTACAAGTAATGGGTCCGATATGGAAACTCTCCGAGACTTCTGAGGAAATGCTGTGTTAACTATAACTTCTAATAATTTTCTCGTTGGAAAGGTGTAAATTTCTTAACTGATAGAAGAGAGGAAAATAAAACTTATTCTGAGTTATCCTACCACAGAGCTGTCTTTGTTGAATCGAAGTCTAGAATTGAATTTTATTAAGTAAATTTCTGATATGCACTGGTATATACAATATTTCGTTTGTTTGTTTAGACATTAAAGAATGTGTTTCTTAGGTGATTATATGATGGTGTAACTGAATTTACCTCATTATATTTAATACTCTATTTGCAGAGAATAATTTGTTATTTAGATTTTCAGTTATAATTATTGTCATTTGTCATTCAGTCAACATAGCATACTGGTGTCCTATTTCACAAAACATATTTTCGACTTTTCATTTTTAAACGTGTATTTTCTATAATTTAATACATTTGTGTTTCATTCTAAAATGCAAAGAACTTTAAAAATTGAGATTTATGCATCACCCATTTTACCTGTGTATGTAATAACAATTGTAATAAGTGCAATGAATACAAATAAATTTAATTTATATTCTTTTATTTACTTATTTTATTACCTATTTATTACTCGCCTATAATTTCTTTTTTGTATAAATAATGAATTTTTATTTACATTCACCTTATTTTTTTTTAATTTTGAATTTGAAGATAGTTCTATTAATAAAATTATTTTTGTAAAAATGCATGAATTCTGAAGTATTGCAGTTGTCTGCTGTTATTCTGCATTGGAAAACTTAAATACTTAATTCAAAATATATATTCTTTAATCAAACTAATTAATTTAAATCTTTATATCCCACTCACATATTAAGCTGCAAAAATTGAATGTTTTTTTAAGTTTTACTGTCTCTTCAAGTATTAATTGTGCACTTTATAATTATTCTAATACTGGGTGAACAGTATAGAGCAGAACAGGTTTCACGCTTCGCGCGCCTTGAGTCCCCCACCTCCGCGCGCATAGCCGGCCGGCCGTAAAATGTGTTCTGCTCTAAACTGTTCATCCAGTAGTATCACAGAAGTAGTATTTTATTTGAAAAATAACCTTCATTTTGACTCCGCAAACCAGAAATGAAAAAGTGTTTTTTTAAATACCTTTATGCTCAACCATGCCGAAATGTAGTAATTATACACCTGGTAGTAGCCCTTTAATGCACCTCATTAAAGTACACCTATTCATTATAATTCAGTTGTTCAACCAATGAGAAATCACCATTGTACCATTATAAAACCGCAAGTATCGATTATTCTCGGATATGCAATCGAAAGACAATAAAATTAGCGAAAAGTCACGGAGGCTGGAAATCCAATACTGTCGCAGAAGGTTATGTTCTGTTACTATAATAATTAGCGTTAATTGTAAATAATATTCAAATAAATTCAATTTGTCATCTCGTCTTTCAATTCTAAATCAATTTCCAGTTATATCAAGCCTAATGTTCATGTTATTCTCTAGATTATATCAAGGTCAATGACATTCGTGCCTCGGAAAAAATCAATACGTTCGCGTCTGCGCACATCTCACAATTCAGGTCAGTTCCGCTCCTCACTTACATAATCATAACATGAATACTTATGACTAATTTCAAGTTAGAAATATGGTCGAGCATAAAAAGTCGTATGAAACTTGCCTATAATGGTAATTAAGACGTGAGTATGAAAATTATGAAACTCGGTTGCGCTCGTTTCATAAACAAACCTACTCTACTACTAATACTACTGTATCTTCTTTTTATATTGCTTGTATTATTTTATTTGTATTTCTCTTTGTTTTGTAATTACATTTCTTTATTCTGTATATTTAAATTTAAATAAAGAAATATATAAAAAAGTGTGCAGTCTCGTGTCTTAATTACTACCGTTATAGGCTCGTTGTATAATGTACTATTATAGAAAAGTAAAAGCATAAATCGAAAAGATGCCAAATTATCTTGCGATTTTATGCCAAGGTTATAAATAGATCGTAGCCATGTTTTATTCATTACTTACATGTTGATATTGTTGGTATATATTAATAATTTCTACTGGCACATAACGTTCTCTTATTTCTGCCGTGACAAGTGTGTTTATTATTGAGGTGTACGTAGGGGAATCGACAGAAATTCCAATATTTTCTTTATTATTTATTTTTGTAATTATCAGATTTTCATATTGTGAAATTACTCAAGGAATACCCCAGTTAAACGTTAAAAACACGAAAATGTACGTGCAAGATATCTGAAGTTTTGGACTGCGTCATAGCTTACAAAATTGAAGGAGAGTGTATTTCTGTAATACTTGTTCAATATTATCGGATGTAAGATGGAAATGCATAAAAGTTTTCAGTGTGTGAAACGAACAGCTTTGCAATTTCCATCTATACAAACAATGTAATGTTAGTTTTTCGAACTATAAAACTTCATATGCATATGTGTGGAGAAACATGGATTAAACCATTTTTAAGTAACTGTGAAAAACGCTTGGAATCAATAACTTTTATTAATACTTTCATTATTTAAATATTTTCTTAAAAGCTAAGCATTACAACAGAGAATATTTCCATAACATCTGTTCAAATAATTAAATTAATTAATTAATAATAAATAAATATGTAAGTATGTAAATAAATAAACTAACAAATAAATAATCAATAAGTAAAGGACTTAGTGAATGAGTATGAATGAATAAGAAATGTCTGTTTAATTTAAATGTTTTCAGTAATTTTAATTAACTGGTTGTAATGCTAATTAGATATTGATTAAAATGGGAATCCAAAATCGTTGTTTTCGGCGTCTGAAACGATTTTCTTATTTACAATACTAACAAAGTAATTTCGAACTGTGAAACTTTGATAGATATGTGTGCAGAAACATGGATTTGACATTTTTTAATTAATTACAGAGGTTGTTCGAAATATGTAACTTTTATTAATACTTTCACGATATAAATTGTTCCCTAGAAGCTGAATAGTATAACGATAAATATTTTAATAATCTCTGTTCGAATAGGCCCACACGAAATTGGTACAAGTATGTGTTTATTTTTACTGTTTTCAGTAATTTTTAGATGTTAGTTGTAATATTCATTAGACTTATTAACCTAATTTAAGATACCACGCACACACAGAACTCACTGTTCATCGATAAAAAATACATCTGGCATACATTTTCCACTGAAAATAACTGAGAAGTAAACAAATTTATCACATTCCTTTCACATGTAAATCTTCGCAGTGCGTCAATATAGCTACTTAACCGACTACTGCAGAGATTTAATGCGCGGATGTAGACGAATTCCTGGATTTCCTTACATTTTTTTTTTTCCTCCTGTTCGTAACTGCTGGGGAGAAACTCTTATCTTGCGTCTTCAATGCCGCAACTTTAATGAAAAACGTTGAATATATTTTCATGAATGATAATTAACAAATTTGTTATTGTTTACTGTATACATATAGATTTATTGTAACATGAAATTTTGCTACAATGGGGACCGATTTTTTAAACCGAAGTAAGCTGATTTTACATTACATCGGCCTGTACAGTATGTAGTAATGACTAACTGCTCTCAGCATGTAACATCAGTCGATAACAGTACTATATTGCACTGCTGTGAAAAAGAGAAATGTAACTTAGGCACTGACGGTTGAGGGTAATGTAAATTGCCTCCAAGGTGGCTGTTTACCTTTTCACAAGTACATAAATTACCTCCTGTTTACTAGCGATGTTCTACGTAAGTTGCCTCTTATTTGCCTAGGACAGTGGGTGCAAAGTGAACGCAACCCACAAGACAGGATTGAAATGGCAACTACATACTGTGGGAGGGGTTGCACTCTACAGTGCATTGACGGATTTACAGACAGTTGCGCCACTACACTCCTACCTACCATATGTAATTAGAATAGTCCATTCACGTGATATTTAATTAATCATTTTTCAAAGCAATTTCTTGTAAATTGGGATCTATATCTGTGCATGCTATTTTCAGTTGCCCAAGGAGATGAGCATCGCTTAAGCGGGATCTGTTTCTGGACTTTATAAATTTTATTTTAGAAAATAGCTGTTCCCACTGGTAGGTTGATGAATACATACCATTATTTCCCATAACTATGGTCCTGGAACACAACTATGGTCCACGATACAACCATTCAAAGATCATTATATAAGTAACATAGACCATTTGTAGATAGCTGCAGTGACTTGAATTCAAACTACAGTACAGCAAAAATATAGATAAACGAGGTACTACGTTATGGAGTACAAAATTTGAATAGTTGTATCGTGGACAATAGTTATTTTCCAGGACCATAGCTATGGGAAATGACGGTACTCATTATTTTTGAAGCAAACTATCTAAGCAGTAGATATGTAGTACTGGACATCTTTTAAAAAAAATTAGCCCCTAGTAGACCTTCACATTCTGCTTTCAAGAAGCCAGTACCTCTAACTGCAATTCTGGGATAACATTTTCAATTTAAACATGAAAAAGAGTGGCAAAAATATTGAAATCTTTCTCCATCCTTTGAAAATCATTGAATCTGTGTTCTTTGAACTCGTATAACAGGTGATCTAATTTAAGAATGTACATATTTAAGTTCGCGTCCTGAATATTTGTAACTTATCCTAAACATGAGAAATGAAAGAACCGCCTTTCTTGTGAGTGTGATATCCTCTCGATTCATATGATTCTGCGAAAGACATTATATCACTAATGAAGCTCCGAAGTACAGCAATCCAGTATAATCCGCCACGTACACGCGCAATATTTTCATGGAGTGGGGGAAGGGGAAGGTAGGGGGTACGTTTGATGCTTCGCTGAGGTCTGACGTCACTGCGGCAATGCCGCAGGAATGCCCACCATTGGCTTAGGACGTCGAAACTTCAAATCCGCATCTCATACGGTACTACATGTTCATCCGTCTAATTGACGTCATTTCATAGAAAACTTAAGTCTTTTCGATGTCGACTATCCAAATGTTTATCACTTCATTGAAGTCCTTAAAGCAGCGATGACCAAAATTCGAATTGCAGTGATTACATGCGACAGACAGCCTGTGAAATAAGGAGACGGAGGAAAGGTACTTGGCATGAAAACTACAACCAGTGGTGGTTCCTGTACTAACATTTTGATCAATCCCGCGGATAAAAATCTCAGGCTTTGCTGCATCAATAATGTCACTGCTGTCGTCAAGATCCAGTGAATAATATACGATTTTTCTTGCTGTTTTTTAACTTTCCTCATGAATACTGTACAATCTGTAATTTTCTAAATTCTTCTCTCGATACTTGATCGAGAAATTCGTAGTTTTTCAAAATTAAAAACTTCTTATGGACAAGTTATTTAAGCTATTTTAATCATTACTCTTTTGAGAAATTCTTAGCATGGCAATTAATGCTTCTGTTTACTCCTAATTGAACCGTTGAGCAAAGTAAACATATATTTTGTCTGACAGAATAACAAAAAAGTTCTCCTCATTCTTTACGAAACCACCTCTTACTGCTTGTAGAGACAGAGTTTGTAGAGCGACATGATACCGCCACTGCTTGCCTTCAGTACGTGAATGGAAAACACAGCAATGCACAGGAAACTCCGCGTACCTGTTTGAATGTCTGTGATTACACGATGTAATCACGACACCCGCTTTGATCACCGCTGCTGTAGGTGGAGTTGAGCTATTGCATATCGCTGCCATTTCTGTGCTTCTGCAAGGTTATGAAGAGTCCAGAGTGCTGCAATTTTTTTCATGTGAAGGATTTTCTTCAGACTGTGCTACACAGCTTGAAGATTGAGTCCAATCTGAATGGATAATTATTCTCTTACAGTACAGCGATGGTCAACAGCAAGGAGACCTCGCACTAACTCCACTTGTTCGTCACATATGGACGGGCGACCTGTGTGAGTCACATGTCCGTCTCATTCCGATACGTACGAAATAGAGACCCATCTTGCAACTGTCCGACATCGTGCCATAAGCTTCAAGTAACTCTTATTTACAGTAAACGTTCACGAAGTAAAATTCTTTGAAAAATTGGTACAGTTTTTAGGAATTTAAGAATTGAAACAATTAATAATTTTACTGCTCCCTCAATTGTTTTTTCATTTTTTTATTAAATTGTGGAATTCAAGGGTAGAGATCTTCTTTCAGCAATTAAAAGTATTATCTAAAAAATGTAGGCAAAATATTACTTACAGAATTTTAACACAATTAACGGGGGTTCCTACATTTTTTATTGGCATCGTATTTCTTTTTATTTGATCCATTCGAAGTCTCATTTGAAACTTGCACTTCATGTATTCTCTTTACTCCCTATCCTAGTCCATAGTCCTAGTAAGCTTATATTAAATTAATTTTCATCATTTTACTAGCTATCTCAAATATTAAATTAATTATAATTCATTGAATTAAATTAGCTCATAAATTAAGTTACTACTTTACCTTATAGATTTATCTAAATTTAAATAAATGTGTAGTGAAGATTATTGCTGGAGAATCTTTTAAGTGTAGTGAAAATATTTGTAATTTAAATTTATGTATTGTATTGATTAAGGCTGGTTGAGTGGAAGAGAAGGCCTTATGGCCTTAACTCTGCCAGCGAAAATAAAACATTATTATTATTATTTTTTTTCTGCCTCCTCTTCCTTCTCCTCTTCCTCCTCCTCCGCTTTATTCGATTTTTTTTAAATTTCTCATCATGATCTTCCTATCGTGTTCTATTTTTCTTTGTTCTTTGGTTTGGAAAATTACTTCGTATTTTTCATGTACAGTAGTGGCAAAAAAACCGGACCGACTCTTGTAGCTGATTTCACAGCCTTGTTCACTCCAGAGCACGATAGACTGGTAACTAAACTTTCGTGGTTCGAATCTTGCCTGGGAAGGAAACTTTTTTTGTTCCTTATTCAAATTTAAACCCAGTACTTTTCGATTGCAGCGATATTTTACTACTTAATTAACTTATTATTCCCAGAACATGAATTTTACCAGCAATCGAAAGTATTGGGAATAAATTTGAATAAGAAAGGCAAAAAAGTTTCCTCCCCAGGCAGGATTCGAACCACGAAAGTCTTAGTTACCAGTCTATCGTGCTCTGGAGTGAACAAGGCTCTGAAATCAGCTACAAGGGTAGGTCCGGTTTTTTTGCCATTATTGTACTTTTCACAATCTTAACACTTTCTTCTTCCTCCTACATGTTCATCTCTTTCTTTAATGGCGGTAAGAGAAGTATTTTAGTCAGTTATTAACGACTCCATATCAACTACTGTGTTATATCTGTGGTGTTTGGTCAAAACATGATAACTCCAAAAAAACCTGTTTTGAGATACAAACATTATTATTCCCACTTTTCCTATACAAATTATAACTGTAGTTTAAATACAAATGTAAATGAAAATAACATAAGATTAGATTGAGATATCACGGCTATACCAAACGAAACAGAACTGTTTTTATATAGGGCTGCGCTTTCAACTAAAAGGCCATTTTTGGAGTTAAGTTCTGACCAAACACCACAGATATAAGCTACCATGAAATTGATAATGGTGAAGTGGTATGTGGTGAGATGAGGCGGAATACCTGACATTTGCCTTATAGCTAGGGAAAATATCGAGACAAGCAGGTATAATTGAACTCGCTCCGAATCAGCAGGCAAACGCGTATAGTGCCTGATATACGTCGTGGCTAGTGATGGAGGTATCCGTACTATGAGGATACAATTAGAATGACTAACTAAAACGAAAAAATTCTGGAGGACATTTCCATACACACATCTTCGCATAAACCTCGCAGAAACTTCTTGGAATTTCAATCTAATTGCTTTAGTGAAAACTAAAAATTCATGACCTTATTAAACAACTCCAGAGCTAACTGGTAAGTTTTAACAATACGTAATCGATAGTAGCATGACAATGCTTACAGTAAATTTAACATTATGTGATCTGAACAGAACTGTTCAAATAGCCTCTATCGATCACTGTTACTTCATGAAAGTTGATCTATCGTTTTTTTTCGGTCTGTCGCAGAGAGTAACTTACGTGAGGTTTCCAAGGGAACGAAATGTAATTTAGACCACGGCTACCAGATGTCGGTAAAGTAATCAAGGTACGTATACGTGATAACAGAAAGGAAATTCGAAATGAAAATTTATAACCTACACAGAGCCCAGAAGCATTCATGAAGAATTATTGACGGGAGGGATGAGACAGTTTCTTAATGAGAATGAAATATTTTTTAATATCTCACCAACTCTGTGTATTACGTAAATACTCTTTCCCCAAAAATGAAAATAGTTTGTATGTTGCGTTAGTGTCGAACGATATTATCCGTTAATAATTTCGCCTTATAGAAAGGTTCGTAACGGTGGAAACCTTTCATAATGAGAATTACATATTTTATAATTCCTAGTTAACGTTTTGTATAGTATGCAGTATCCATTTTCCAGAAAATAAAGATTGTTTAACCTATATTAAAATAGTGTTACAAGACATCATTCGTAATCATTTTCGCTTATTCTAGCCTTTCTTTCTTTGTGTGTTAACAGGTTAATTCCAATAATTGTATCATTTTTTTGTTGCTGAATTCCACAGATACGAAAAATATTATAACTAGTGGCTTGTGCAGCAAATGCTGGAAACTAAGTTCATTAGACGTTCAAATCAAAATTTTTCAGATTTATTTTCAATGAAAAATACCAGACATTTTGAAAGTTATTTGCTTCCATAATAATGAAACGTACTTCCTCTGAATGGTTTTTTATGCCAAATACTTTTTCTTGAATCTATCCACCTTCAGTTTTTGAGTTTCAACGCGAAAACGCAAGTAACAATGTCAGGACAATCAGTGGGTTTTTCATATGAGAGTAAAGAAATAGCTATTTCAGGTCATTGTGGATTGTAGGTGAAAGTTAAAAAAGTCAAGTTTGCTATGCTTTCGAACAATAGACATAGGATCTTGGTATAGTTGCTGTATGTAGACCTTGAAATGTAAGAGATCTTGCTGAAATTATCGGTAAATAATACCGTCTTTTCTTAGGAATTGTAATTTTTGCGCTCTCTCGAGCCAATACTGAAGAGAATGACGCATATAAGTACCTACACCACACCGCCATTAAGTATAAGAAAAAGACCCAACCCCACTTGATTAATAACTATAAAAATATTTGATTTTTAATAACAATAATATTATCTTACGCAAGTTTTTATTTCTAATGGTAAAAATGTCATGAAACCATATTAAGTTTTGTAGATTTTAATATCTAATACATAGCTGTACTCAGAAAATTACACACCGCAGAATCAGACCTGTAAATTATTTTAGTAAGTGTCGAAGTTTTTAATAACCAATTCAATTTGAACTCTAAATATGTCAGCAATCCCTCAGGTCATGGTCTTCGTGTAATAGCCTATTCTTTATTGTAGTATGTGTTTTGTTTTATTTTGAAATGCAATTAGTTTTCAAAACTGACGAAAGATGGATTTTTTAAAATAGGAAAATGATGTAGAAAAATTGATATTTCACTGAAAACTGCTGTTTTTCTGAAAAACGTTGGGTTCTAAGCTTCAAAATGAGGGGTCATATATTAAAATCCGTTCAGCCGTTTTCCGGTAATTTCCATTACCAGTTCAAATGATATATATATATATATATATATATATATATATTTAATTCGCCGTTCGTGATCTTGCACATATTTAAAACGACGTGGTCGGCGCGGCGTGACCAAATTGTATTAAACAGCAAAAGTCAATTACAGACAGTTATCGACACAAAAGTTAAATCGTTCGTTACTACATAATATACTACGCTAGTGGAAATTTTAATAAAAGTCAACGAAAAGTTAAATCTAATAAGTTAACAAAAAATTGTTCACATATTATGAGATAAAAATGTTAAGTAACATCGTAAACTCCGCAACAATAGGCTATCATTTAACAAAGTTAAAAAAAAAAACTTACCACATTGGATATAGATTAATTATAATTATATTAAAAACTGCATGTAGCTAGGAAACAAATCACACACTTCAATTAAATTAATTGATGTATCACTCTTCGCTGTCGATGTGTAATATTCCTCTACGCAAGTTTGCACAGTAGGCTACATGTTTGATTGGTGTACGAAACCGACAGCAATATTACATGGTGTGTTTATTTACACATATTTCGTTGAATATGCGACATGAAATTGAGTGTGCTTATAGTACGATGCGGATAGATTATAAAATAAGATAACGTAAAACAAAATCATACAATTCATAATCCATAGTGCTTTATTTTTCCCTCCCATTGGCTCGATTGGCTATTGGTGGTGTTTGTAATTATAAATTCAGGGAATCTGTATTCGATTGTTTGCAGAAAATTGAAAAAAAAAATGTTTTTCTGATTCAAAATGCTTACAGAAACTAATATGGAGGACTTAAAACCATCGCTTAAAGACAATACTCTTTTTACTATTTTTTAACAATAATTTACTGTTATGAAAATATGCAGTTCTTGAGTAATATTTCAGTCATTGCATGCTCACAAGTGTAACAGTTATAATCCTACTCATTTTTTCAAGTTCAGAGTGTAGATTGTAATATTAAATTTCATTAAGGAGTGCAAAGATCTCAGTAATTCTAAATATAACACATTAATGTCCGTAAGTAAAAATTGTAACTATCTTCCGTTATGCAAAACTAGCTTTCAGGTAAAGATCCCTGTGAGGCATAATTTAATAATTTGAAGGGAAAAATTGTTCTGGGGCCAGGTATCGATCCCGGGATCTTTGGTTGAACGTACCAACGCTCTACCGACTGAGCTACCCAGGAACTTCACCCGGCACCGTCTCAATTTTCCCTTTATGTCCACATAACTCGAGTGGGCTGACAAGACGCCAGAAACGCATATCGAGTGCACACAAACTCTGTGTGACTTGAAATTGTAGTTTTCTGTTAACGTACCTACAGTAACGTATATATTATGCAAATCTAGCTTTCAGGTAAAGATTCCTGTGAGACACTATTGAATAATTTCAAGGGAAAAATTGTTCCGGGGCCAGGTCTATCCCGGGATACGTATCAACACTCTACCGACTGAGCTACCCAGGAACTTCACCCGACACTGTCTCAATTTTTCCCTTTATGTCCACATAACTCGAGAGGGCTGACAAGACGCCAGAAACCCATATCGAGTGCACACAAACTCTGTGTGATTAGAAATTGTGGTTTTTCGTTAACGTACCTATAGTAACGTATATATTATGCAAACCTAGCTTTCAGGTGAGGCTCCCTATGAAGCAGACTTGAATAATTTTAAGGGAACAATTGTTCCGGAGGCCCTGTATCGATCCCGGAAACTTTTGTTGAACGTACCAACGTTCTACCGACTGAGCTACCCAGGAACTTCACCCGACAACGTCTCAGTTTTTCCCGTTGTGTCCACAAAACTCGAGTGGGCTGACAAGACGTCAGAAACCCACATCGAGTGCACACAAACTCTGCGTGACTTGAAATTGTGGTTTTCTGTTAACGTACCTACAGAAACGTATATATTACGAAAATCTAGCTTTGACGTATAGCTCCATGTGAAGCAAAATTGAATTATTTCCGTTGTATTACACTTCACAAACAGATCAATTTCAGGGGAGTGCTAGAATTTTGTATATTCACAATTTCATTGTATTATATTTGTCTGGAAATATGATGATGATGATGATGATGATGATTATTATTATTATTATTATTATTATTATTATTATTATTATTATTATTATTATAGAAACAAGCTTTTAGATACAATGAAGTTCCTGAGAGGAGATAAAGGAAGTATAATATTAAATACTTATAATAATTAGAAACTATACTTATGATTGAGGTTATGATTGATATTATCAGAGAGTACATCTCACTTGACGATGTATCAGAAGAAAACCATTTGTATGTATACATCTGAAGTCCATATGAAGTCTGATTAGTGTAATATGTTACAAGTCAGCGAAGAACATAAGACTCGAAAAGAACGAATATACTCGGACCTTCCGAATAAAAGTTGGAGTCCCCTGTGCAGTATTATATCCCCCACTCTGTACAACATCTATGTGGCAGATATTCCCCTCCCTACTAATCCGCTAGTAGGACTGGCACAATATGCAGACAACGTCGCATATTGGTCCATCCACACCGACTCCCCTCCGTTAGAAAATTACAAAACGCAGCACTCAGGCGGCATCTAAATTGGACCAATACGTGGCGGGTCACAGTCAACACAGACAAAACCAGATATGCGTTTTTCGTCCAGATACTCAACTTATAGGCTACTCCGGCGAAATCTCACATATCTAGGAATACCGCTCACCTCCAAACTCTCCTGGACCAAAGTAGCCAAAGAAACCTGGAGGAAATGTAACGCAGCCACCAGAGTAATAAGCTACCTAAGTGGTATCAATCAACCAGGCTGTATAACCGAAACACTCATCTACCCTTACAAAGCATTCCTTTTTCATACATCCCTCCATTTTCCTTACACAAGCCCCTCCAACGATCCAATCAAAATTCGAAGCCCGAGATATAAGAATCCTTCGCCACATCTTCCACCTACACAGACGCACCAGAAACAACACAGTTTACACTGCAACAAAACGAAGCCAATCTTCACATGTCTAAACCACATAAACAAGAAGTGCACACTTTCGGCAATAAACCGTCTTTATACACAACACATCTTCGCAAAAGCCATGGAACACAAACAACATAACAACACTGGAGAAACTGCGCTAAAACTACCACCAGCCCCAACCACCAAAGCAAAACATACACACAAACAAAACCGCAAACACGTGTTAGAAATTTGAATACTGTCTGAGAGGACGCATGACAGTAACAGAGAGGCAGGCCAATAAAATAGATTTGCCCCATGAAAATCTCCATAACCACCCAGACACGTGTGTGTGTGTGTTTTTGTATACATTCCTACTCACTAATCCCCTAAAAATTGCCCAAATTACAAAATTAGACCTACAGAAGAATAAACCAAATCAATCACTCCATTCTGTTTCACCCATTTACCTACTGGCACTTTTGCAAGAAATAGTTTCGTAGCCTATGTACGTATGTGTAGCTTCCTTTTGAAAGTAATAATATTGATAATACAATTTATTTTTATTTGTTTAGTATGCTGTATCTTTTGGCAACCCTTACTGAAAAACAGCTATCATTGTGGGATACATGCATGCATGCATACATACATACATACATACATACATACATGCATAAATATATACATGCATACATGCATACATACATGCATACATGCATGCATACATACATACATACATACATACATACATACATACATAGGTTATTTATGTACAATGGCTCGAGAGGGCGTCCTGAGTGTGTAAGACTTAGCGGCCTCTGGCTCAAAGCCAGAAATGTCGATAAACAACAACAGTCAGTGATGTATGCAATGGAGGAGAAAAGAAACTGGTTACGCTACTCCATTATCTCCTGGCTTAGATGCCTCATGAGTGATGTCTTATTGGTATCACATATGAGGTCCAACCTGTCTTCGGACAGTTGACTAAACAATATTATAAACGAAATAATGAGGCAGGAAATGAAAACTGCCGCAATTTAAGGGCTTATACAAAATAAATTTGGGAACGTCATATTCAACATCTGGAGTACAAATGATTGCCAAATATCCTCTATGATAATATACCAATAGAAAGACGAGAACCATGAAGACTAAGGGAACTATGAAATATTGATCATGAACTGGACGACGATATTATACCATGATGATGATGATGATTATTAGTGATGGGAGTATTCGAATAAAAGAATAGAAATTATTCGATTCTTGTAAGTTCTCAACATCTTTATCTTAAGTTTCAGATAGCTACAGCACATGATTAGAATAATAAAAATACATTGCTGTCACAGGGCACTGCTTTCGTTATCGCTGTCATGCTGGATGTTGGCTGAGAGAACCGAGAAGCGAGAACCTGTTGGTGAGTAATCAAATCGTCATTCGAAATTCAAGAACTTTTATTCGAATAAATTATTCGATACTTAATATTATTCGAGAATAGATTAATCGATTCTTAAAATTATTCGATTCTGCCCAACACATGATGATGATGATGACGATGATGATGATGTTATTAACTAAATTCCCATTTCCCACATCTCATCTATGGTCGTTTGTCAGATATAATGTTACTTACGCTTTGTAGTTATCAGAAATGACGTAAATATTCAGTTCAGTATTTTACAATTACAGTTGGACGCTTGGTTGCATTAAATCATAATTAGTGTATCGTGTTACGGCAGTCTACTACAATTTTATCTTTGATAACTATCTAACAAATAATGTATACATTTCATGTGGCGACAGCATAATTTTATTTTCTTTACCAAATAACATACCTTCGTGTCTGCAGCTCTGCTTTAAAATGTAAATCTTATGAGACGAACCCCATAGACCGAAGACCGGATATTTCTTCAAGAACCATATAAGGGAACATGTCACAAGAGACCTAATTCACACAAGTTGATGATGATAGCCCAGACCAACGATCGGCGCGCGGGCATAGAAAATGGGTAAAGGAAGAGAGCAGCGAGCCCTTCGAGGAGCAAGTGAGCTCTTTACGTCATCTGAAGGCAACAGTGGCGGGCCAGTGATCTTCTTATAATATTTTGATAAAGGGATACATTTTGCAGGAACGTGCAGTAACAGAAGATATAGTGAGACGCATCTTACGATGTAAGATGAAGTTTACATTTACAATGTTTCTTTCCAACCATAAGCAGTGCTGACTAGATCAGACGCTATGGACAGTACTCTATAACAGAGTCGCCAGTATGAGAGGAGAATTTCAAGCCTTTGGCGTGAAACGAACTCGATAGCTCGGTTGGTAGAGCGCCTGACCGGAGTACAGGAAGTCGCAGGTTCGAATCCCTCTCGAGGTTGTGAAATTTTTCTTTCATACCATGGCATGATTGTGACTATATAAGTATTTAAATATTCAGCATATTATTAATTTCAATTTTCCAACCATAACTACATTTACTATGCAATAATAAAAATATATTAATACAATTGTTGATAACAATAATACAGATGAGAGGCTGGAGGGAATAAGACCTTTGGGGAGGCCGAGACGTAGATGGAAGGATAATATTAAAATGGATTTGAGGGAGGTGGGATATGATGATAGGGACTGGATTAGTCTTGCTCAGGATAGGGACCGATGGCGGGCTTGTGTGAGGGCGGCAATGAACCTCCGAGTTCCTTAAAAGCTGTAAGTAAGCAACAGTGATACATAAATGCACATGATAATGTGATAAATATTGAAATAAAATATTTATTAAAAGCATGACTCTTTACGCATATATAATAATTATGCAAAATAAATATTGTAATTTGATGTATTCTGTATTTCACAAAGATTTCAATGAAAACTAAAAATCAGAATTGTAAAGAAATCCAGTAGGCCTACATCACTTTCATATGATTAAAATATATATAAAGACAACATACTTACATATTTCTGAATCCTATAAGCATTTATTCATGAAATGCAGCTTGTGAAATGTTTTATTTATATTTATTCATTCATAGTTTTCTGGCCACGGACATTCTTCAATCTTTCCTATATTCTACCTGCTTCTTAGTCTCCGCATAGGCATGATCCATATATCTTAATGTAATTTATCATCTGATATCTTCTTCTGCCCCGAACTATTCTCTCGTTCACCATTCCTTCCAGTGCATCCTTCAGTAGGCAGTTTTTTCTCAGTCAGTGACCTAACTAATTTATTCCATCTTCTCTTCCTGATCGGTGTCATCATATTTTCTTCACCCACTCTTTCCAACAATGTACAATTTCTTATTCTGTCTGTCAATTTCACACGCTCCATTCTTCTCCATATCTACATTTCAAATGATTCTATAGAGACTAGTAACTTCATGTCTTTACATCCCTGTGAAAATAGAAATAAGTTGCCTTAACTATAACTTACTTCATTTATTTAAGTTAAAGTTCAATGTAATTTTATGCATGTGGACTTTTAAAATTTGAAGACTTGAAAAAGTTCAATACTAACTAGTTTAATACAAACCTCTAATTCAGCGAATTGTTTTTCCCATAATATTTAACACGGGCGGCATTAAAATGACGTCTTGTATTACAATTCCGTATATAACGAAATTGAACGGAACGTAAAAGACAATTGGCTTTATCATTTTTTAAACAAAATAATAGCTTCCCCATTCCTTATTGCAGCTGTATCTTTATACTTTAGACCAGTGGTCATCAGCACAGTGCACCATCTGGCTAGCGTCTCTTACCCGCGGATAAGAGATGCACGCTAATGCATCCGTGGCTGCTCCCTCTTGCTTCTGCAAGACGGTGAATATTCCGATAAACTCCTTACCCTTTACTCATTTTAGCGAGTGCTGACGACCACTGCTTTAAACAGTGCCCTTTTGAAATATTCTGCAAACCGCTCGCCATTGATTATTTACGTTGCACAGCTAACGACTGATTAGAACAGAATGAAAACAGAGTCGTGGTCTGGGAGTGGAGGAAATAGGGATGGTAATGTTTGCGCTCTAGGAAGCGCATGTTTGGCATCCGTGGCAGATATAAAGTATCTATCATGCCACGGACTATCAGGTCGGGTCTCCTCATCCCTCCTTGCTATGTTGAATACGCCACTGATCCTATATAACTGAGAGGTACTCTAGTCTCATCGCTTGCCCAGCCCTGACACAGAGCAAGCAGCGTGTACCCCCACACAGAATATGCTCTTATGTAGACAAGCAGTTTGAAAAGATGAGTATACTGTAAGCAATAAATTCTGCATGAGATAGGAAACACTGTACATATAACTCCCCATTCCAGTAGAGAGTAGAGATTCTGAACAGAAGAATTATTTCATCGCATAATCTGAATTTTTGCGGCGTATTTCTCTGGAATACAGAATGTAGAATATTTCAATAGATTCTCAAATAACCACAACTTCGATCTGTAACGCTCATGTTCACGCCATAGTTTCCCTCGAATTGTTCGTAGTTACTTATACAATTTTATGAACTCTTGTGCAGTAATTACGTAACAATATAGGTCTGCAATCGTACCCGCATTCCGAACTATGATAATTGTATTGCGGCGACATTCTGGATTGTTCTGGTTACGTCAGGAGTGTGCGCGCGCATCTAGCGAGAAGGAAGGACGGGGAAACGGAAAGTTGAGCTTCGGTAGGAGCTGTAGCGCGGTACGGAGCGAGGGGAGAAGGCTACGGTGACGGCGTGGAGCGGAGAGAGCAAGGGAAACATCTAGAAGCATATTTCTCTCGAAGGTTCTGAAAACCACGCGAATCGAAGATTCTGGAAAAGTTACGGTGTAATAAATAACACCGTGAGTGCCTATAGAAGAGTCAGCCATCTTCAAGTCTTGTCTTGGACAGCAGCGAGCAAGGGGGACCTGAGTTCGACGTGCAGTGAAATTGAACAGTGAGCTAGAAGAACTAGCCAAGGCAAGCGAACTGAGAACTGACAGTTCTGTTCTGCATATAGTGCTTGTGGACCTTAATTGAAATTAGGAGTACATTGTTGTTCTTCTCTATAATACACATCATGTGGAATATTCATTGTTGTAGGGTGAATTATTAAAAAAAAAGTCACACTGTTGCCGGGTGTGTGGTGGTTAAAGTAGAATAAAAGTCATAGTATTATTAATATGCTCATATTTCTTTTCTTCGGTTGATCGAAAGGATTGCTCACAACATGGGGCACAAAATTTATTAGAAATGACTGCGTCTTCATTGTAGGCGGAAAGACACAACGAGAAAAATGTCACGTTTTATGTGTAACAGGAAGCAAGGGATGTTATGCCGTCGAATTATGTAACAGTAGGCAATGACGTCACGTATTGAACAAACAAAAGTATAAGACGAGTACTTATCAAACGACAGTGGTACCATGAAAACAAATGAGAACGTAGGACTATAGTCTGTGCATTCAGAACTGACTGATCAAGGTGATTTCGCCTCCTCCGCACTGTACCCCTTTTCCTAAGCTATGTTTGGTCCCCTTCCCCTCTAACATGTATAGTATAACTTTTTAAAAATCGATCAAAACTCAATCTATCGTTGATCGATTTAATATTTTTATCGACTAATATATTATCTACTGAGCTACCATGTGGGACCCCCTCATAAGAAGGAGACTTCAGGGCAGACCTCGGCGCAGATGGGCAGACTTCTTCAGAGAACAGGCAGGTCAACAATGGTCCAGAGAGGCAAGAGACAGAGGAAAGTGGAAACTACTCGAGAGATATTTGTGCATAGACAGGAAGTTGTGAAAGGCAGTAAGAGAACCATTGTTAAAGGAATTCAAGTTCTTAGACTTAAATATCACGTCTAACGTGAACTAGCTCGTCACGTTAGACAAATAGAGCTTTCCCTTATTTAAGGAGGCCTTTGCCCTTCACGGGATACAATAGGCTATCTTTATCGTTATCTTTATCTTAATATATTATGTGTCTATATAGCATTTTGAAATCAATAAACTGCAATGTAACAGGTTGGAGAAGAGTTAGTCGAACACGTGCGCGAAATAATACGTACATATTTATGTTCAGAGCGGGACTAATATAAGATAAATTAACAATACATATAATATCTATAAACTGTACAACTATAACATAGCACATAGCATCAATTATAATCCACAACGGGGTATTATATTAGTGTAGTTATTAATATAAAACTAATAATAAAAATTCCCCAGAAAATAAAGACGTAGTACGCAGATAATGGGATTTAAATGTATGTTGCTTTTTTGTGAATAAAATAAGCAGTCCAGATGCGAACAAATCTTCATTTTCGAACGACGATGAATTGTTATAACTTTTCTTCTCCGTTTCATCTCTACTCCATAATGATATTATTATTATTATTATTATTATTATTACAGTTATTATTATTATTATTATTATTACTGTTATTATTATCATCGTAATCATCAAAACCATCATTATCGTAACGGTTTTCTTCTTGGTTGCATCTCCATAATGCTGGGATTATCATCATAATAGTTTTCGTCTCCGTTGTATTGGCATAAGGATATAATTATTATCATAATAATAATAATAATTATTATTATTATTATTACTATTACTATTATCATCATAATCATCATCATCATTATCGTAACGTTTTTCTTCTTGGTTGCATCTCCATAACGTTGGCATTATTATCATAACAGTTTTCGTCTACGTTGTATTGGCATAAGGATATAATTATTATCATAATAATAATAATAATTATTATTATTATTACTATGACTATTATCATCATAATCATCATCATTATCGTAACGTTTTTCTTCTTGGTTGCATCTCCATAACGTTGGCATTATTATCATAACAGTTTTCGTCTACGTTGTATTGGCATAATGATATCATCATTATTATTATTATTATTATTATTATAACAGTTTTCTTCTCCATAATGATATTATTATCATACTAACGTTTTTTCTTCTCCGTAATGATGACATTATTATCATAGTAACGTTTTTTTTTTCTCCGTTGCATCTCTATAACGATGGCATTATTATTATCATAACGGTTTTCTTCTCCGTAATGATAACATTATCATAATAACGTTTTTTCTTCTCCATTGCATCTCTATAACACTGGCATTATTATTATCATAACAGATTTCTTCTCCATAATGATGACATTATTATCATAGTAATGATTTTCTTCTCTGTTGCATCTCTATAACGCTGGCATCATCATCATCATCATTATTATTATTATTATTATTATTATTATTATTATTATTATCATAACAGTTTTCTTCTCCATAATGATGACATTGTCATAGCAAAGTTTTTTTCTTCTTCGTTGCATCGCTATAAAGCTGGCATTATTATTATCATAACAGTTTTTCTCCATAATGATGACATTATTATCATAGCAACGTTTTTTCTTCTCCGTTGCAACTCTATAACGCTGGCATTATTATTATCATAAGAGTTTTCTTCTCCATGATGATGACATTGTTATCATAGTAACGTTTTTTTGTTCTCCGTTGCAACTCTATAACGCTGGAATTATTATTATTATTATTATTATTATTATTATTATTATTATTATTATTATTATTATCATAACTGTTTTCGTGTCCTTAATGATAACATTAATATCATAGAACCTTTTTTTCTTCTCCGTTGCATCTTTGTAATGCTGACGTACTACAATTTTGTACGCGTAGGTTTTATTTTAGTTTATATCCTCACTTTCTTGCCATAAATCGCAACGACCCCCGCTGGATCGTTGTCATAGTTTTCTACTGGATGCACGGAGCTGTGGAGTCTGGGAATCACCTCACACCTGATAGGTTGCCTAGCTACATCACCTCGTGACTGCAGCGAGCAGGCGCAGCATGGACGTGTACAGACGACGCTGGTGTCTGGGCCACGGGACGCGTGGTGGTCAGTTTGCTCCCGGTGGAGACGGCAGACGCCACGACGCGGATGTCTCTCGCGTAGGTCACAACTCCGTCGGCAACGTGCGGACTTGTAGAACGTGGTGATCTAGATAACACGCTCCAAACCTCTTGTGTACTTCCTTATTTTGGAATTTTCAATACAGAATTCTCTTGTGGGAATGATTATAAATGATTAAAGCTGTGTTATAAACTTTTAAACTGTGACTTACTTTGTACTGAAATGCTAAAAATCGCCCAATATTAAACAAAAAAAGACTAAATGCGTTTATTTTTAAGGAACTTATAATCAGAATTCGTGTGTAAGAAAATATCTGAGACTATTTACAACATTTATAAATTGGATGTTTTTAATGTGCTATTACTAAACGTCTGGTGTTTCGAAGAAATTTGATTATAAAATACTTCATAACATCTATTATTTGAATATGAATGAATTATATCATTCCTTTTTTAAATTCTGGAAGTGTATAGCGTTTTAGGTTATAACAAAGTACAGTATCAAAAGTTTGTCTTATTTTATGAAAAATATATAGCTTGCTTATCTACCCATATGTGCTTGAGGTGGAAGAAATAATAAACATTTATTGTGAAAGTGTTCCGATTTTGTAGAAACAAATGAAAGACTTATCTCATGCATAATTCATTAAGAAATTGTGAAAAATTCTAACGAATATATATCGAGAAGAACTTAGAATGTTTGTGTTAAACCTGTTAGAAGATACATTTCTCAAGAGAACGACTAACTATACATAAATAAATAAGACTTTAGTCTCAAGTGTGACAGCTATGAACATTCCATTGAAACTGTCTCTCAAAAGAAACACACATTCATTAATCTGCTTCTGTTTGTAGACGAAGAAACACATGTAATAATATTTTGTGCGATTGTCCTCGAAAATTCAGAACTGAGGAAGAATATCGTTATCTATTTTCTACAAGAACGATATACTGTATTTCATTAAAATATTGAAAATATTTGTGGATTTAGATCTTGAAATTATTCGAAATTTTATATTTGGACCGTACAAGGAACACAAATCTTAAATAAATGTCAACTCTATTAAAAGTATACACAACTATTTATTTAAAATACTCATGTGTTTTACTTAAAATAGAGAGTAGAACGACATTTAACGTTCTTTATAAACAGTGCAAATGGACACATATTTTGTACTAAAAATTTCGTAATCTGTACATATGTTCTTCCAAACGATTTATGTTCAACTCGCATTGTGTTTTACAGTAAAATCTGATGTTATATAGAATTATATGTTTGCCAGATTAATCCTGAAATTGCTGAACCGCTTCCCGTGGATTTCAATGCTAATGTGTTTGATTGATGTTATTTGAAATCTGCCAGTAGTTTGTACATTGCTAACGGATGGCTCAAGCGTAGACACCACGACAAGAACAAACTCTCTAACCTTCCTGATAAATGACGTGTGATTTGTCAAGAGTGGTCGAGTAGGAACAGTCATTTGTTACGTGTCTCAGTGGAATGTATTGAAAAGTAACGTTTGAGTTCAGTGTCGCTTCATAAAGTGAAGAGCTTCCAGATATTATATCTTCCGCGAAATTTAAAATTATTTATTTATTTACAGATTAAGAGTAATGAAATTTAAAAAGAATTTGTCATGAAAAAGACAAATTAAAATTAAATTACATTTTACTACAGTTAAAATTATAATACATAAATTTATGTTACCTTACCATCATGCAGGATTAAAGGTTGTAAATCCTGTATAGCAGTTTTGACACTAAAAAGGCGAATGCATTAATATGTTCACATATAAATGACTCCTATTCGAATGAAGCACAGAAACAAATATTCGATTTTTTCAGCTCTGTCTTTCTCTGGATGGTATTAGTTGTTAAATTAACTTTTTTAGATATAAAGTTTTAGTATATTTATAATATAATAACTGAAATATTAATGTCAGTTGATTAAAAAACCTCTTGTTGATAAGAAGCTAGAATAAGGGGCTTGTATTTGTAATGTCCGACAACGTTAGGACATGTTATCAGGAGGCCGTCTTAAGGACGACAAACAAGACTTATTCTCTGTTAGCTTTGATGAGAACCATTTTGGTGACAGTCAGGATGCTCCTGTATACCAAAATAATGTATTTTCTAATTCTCAAGAGGTTAGTTCAGTTCAACAAAGACACACATTCTCAAAACACGAGACCTCCAGTCTTGTTCAGGATGAATTTTCGGAAGGTACAAAACAAAACGGAAGTCATCGAAATGATGAAGATAATCTCACAAGGGACCCCTTCTCCCTTTGTTTTGGTCAAGAACTGCCCTCAACAGAACAAATCAGTCAAGACTTTACTCCAGATGACGATTATAACGAGGAAGAAGCTGTTTTTGCAGAACAAGTTAGTGATGCTGTCGGTGATACTTCTGCGCTGTCAGATAGTTACACTTCTCAGTCCGAGTCCTCTGAAGAAATGCCTAGCCAGAGACAGGACGGGGCTGAAGACTCGGAAGGCAGTGACGGCGACGAAAATGTCAAGGACATTATTTCTGGCGGTTTTGTCGGCCATCATGTTGACGACGAGATGTTTCCCTGCGGCCAAGACTTGTTCGCAGGAGGCGTTAGTGTTCAGCAATGTGTGTTCCCAGAAAGCTTATCGTCGCAGCAAGATCACAACATTGGAAAGGAAATGCTTCCAGGAGGTCGAACTGCACAAAGACTCGATGCTAGACTCCCTCCCCGCCAGCTAGACATGGGTGAGTCATTTATCACATTCATATTCACTCGTAGGTGCAAATAATATTTTCATATGAAGTCATGTACATTTTAAATTAAAATACTTATATTGGTTTGCATGTCAAACTTTATATAAAAGTTACTTAAACAACTCTGAAGCTATTTCTAATATTACTATAAACACTAAAAGCATTTTAATATGCAGTAAGATCCGAAAGTCTTGTCATCCCTCCCCCTTTGTTTGTATGTTGATGTGAATCCATTTTGAACATGTCATAGCAGATGAGCTATTCCATCTCAAATCGACCGAAATATAGAGAAAATTGACCTTACAATTTCTAAATAAAATGAAACTTTTTTTGTACGTAGAGAACTGTGATACAATGCTTTGTGCAAAGTTTGAGGCATCAGAACTTAATAGTGTTTAAATTAAAAATATTTAAATTTATCGTATTTTCATAAAATTAGCAAATTCAAACTGTTGCAGCTCCGAAAGCTTTTCACTCAATGATCAAAATCATGGTTTATTTTGATGCTGAGAAATTAAAGTTTATATTGACATATAAACAGATTTTCTTACCTTTTATGGAAATGGAGAAATTTAAATTTTTCCTCATTAAGACGCCTTTGCCAAGGAAAAAATATTTTTAAAATATATAGTTAGATTCCGCATTGAAAGCACAAAAAAACACATATTTTTTACTGATTGTATGTTGATAAGAAAGTATTGAAAATATGAAATAAAGAAAATAAATAGTACTCGCGTGAACTAACCAGCTGACTGTGAGACGGGAGCTAGCTGAGACAAGCAAGGCCAGGAGAAAAACTCGTGATGTTTCGTCTAGTAGCGCATAGCTGGGCTAGCTTTATCACAAGTTTTCATAAACACTGGAGTAAAATGACGCCCAACGCTCGCTTATCGTCAGCTCTCAGCCAGTGCGTGCGGTACTGCGCCGTTCAAGTCCAGGCATGTGAAAATAATCTATTTAATACCCTCGAAACTTATTACCATACCTCTAAGCAAACAATGCCGAATCTCTCTTAATAATGCAAGGCTTTTTCTCAATATTTTTTTACATTTTTACAAATTGGCAAAAAGCCTAAAAGTAAGTAAAATCAGATTATCTGTCTCTCTGTGTGCAATAAAAATAAGGATTACTTCTTAACATAACCTACCAAATGTCAGCTTCAAAATGAGCTCCTGTTCAATGTTCTGCAGTAAATGGTTCCAGAGTTCTGAGCGCTGAAGAGGCTTGTTTTTATAAAATACGATAAAATTTGTCGCTCAACAATACGAAAACCGTTTGACTTTCGATAGTATATTTTTGAAAATGCACTCTCCTCAGCACCTTGTATAAACAAGGAAAAGTTAGAGTATAAAAAATGCGAGGTTTTTTTACTGATCGATTTCATATGGAATAGCTCAGATGTGTGACAATGGTTGATACTTAATGTTCCAGCTTGTTTAGTGATCGAGAACATCAGTATGGGCACCATCATTATCACGGCACAAAATGATACAGTGCCATTTTCTGTGTGAAATTTTCCGCAGCAAAGACGGTGTGATTTCCATGAATGCCTCCCTAACAGCTTGCTTTAAATCTTCAATCGTCTGGTATCGATGTTTCGAGATGTTGCTGCTTAATTATTCCCCAAAGGGAAATCACACCGCCTTTGTTGTGGAAAATTTCACACAGGGCATAGCGCCGTATCATTTTGTACCGCGACAATGATGGTGCCCATACTGATGTTCTGGATCACTAAACAAGCTGGAACGTGAGTATCAACCATTGTCACACATCTGCTATGACATGTTCAAAATGGATGCACATCAACATACAAATAAGGAAGGGGGTGATAAGACTTTCGGACCTTGCAGTACAGTGTGTCCATACAGTTATTTGGTGTGGTTTTAAATGATTATACAGGATGTAAGGGGTATAACAGTCATTATTTTAATTGATCATTGTTCATGTCATAAGGAAGAAAAAAGTCCTCACAATTTTTTTTCTAGTTGGAACATTGAACTAATTATTAAAGTTTACAATATTAGGCGTTTAGCAATGTTGCTGGGTGGGGACGAGGGAGTTTACAAGTATACGGTACAGCTCAAGCGGATACAGACATACCGGTACAAAACAGATGCTCTGTTCTAATGCAGGGGCGGGCCGTTGTTTACATAAAACGAACAGCAAATACAAACTTTCAATGTCGTTAATAGAACTTAATGGTAAATTTCCATTTTATGTAACAATATTGGGAAAATTGGTCCTATTTTATTGTAATTACGTCTAAAAAATAAACAGTAATGGTTTACTGCCCAAAATCAAACGAATTTTTTTTTAATGCAACATTTCAATCTCTCCCGCTTCCACAAAGCAGTATCATTTTTAAAGAAATTTCTGTTTCTGTGATTTTCGAAACGAGGTAAGAGACTCATAGTTTCTAATAATCGTTGAGAAACTGCTACAAAAATTTGCCGATTAGGTAACCTTCATTGCGGAAAACATTGACGGTACATCTTACTGCCTCACTTGAATTACGACGACTTTCTCCATAAATGAATAAATATCATGATATTCCTAAACTGTGAATGACATTGTAAGTTGTTTATTGAATACTCTGTACTGAACTGCTATCAGTTCAGCAGTAGAGCTATGTACAGGGAGCTTGAACTCAGCTGACATGTACACTGGCTCGCAAAACTTTTGTCCGATATACTGTAGAGTCTTCCTCGTTCTTAAGTTGGTATTTGTACTCACCCCAGTCGGCAGGTAGCCAACCATGACCCACCCCTCCTCACAACAAGAAGGTTGACGACACGTAAGCTAGTTGATTCTAAACTGAAAGAGAATCCTAGTGTCATATTTGAATAAACATGACATATTGTAGATCCTCCTCTAGCCACAGTTCTTTGCGTTATGATGCGCGTATAGTTTATTTTCGTTGACTATTTTCATAGAAATAACACTACGTAAATTACATTAATTAAAGTTGGCTCTAACAATCGACAGATTAATATCCTAAAAAAATCGTCTAAATAATTATATTAAGACAATTTTTTTTGGGACTGTCTATAATTTAAACCTTAATTGTCAATTGTATCCCGTGGAATATGCAGTTTAATTTACATTTTTCACACAAAAAATAGGTATGCAGATTAACTCTCATATATATAGTAACGGAACGAAAATGTGGATGTAACGAACAAAAAATAAACAAATCATATAGAAAATAGCAAATGTCTGTGCTTTCAACACCAAACATGATATTAGCTGACTGCTGATTTAGAACATGCAAAACATTTCTCCATCTGTATATTTTTATAAATAATAGAACGGAGAGGAAATTAGTGAAAATTTTTAATTTCAAGTAAAATCAAATTATAGTATGCCAGAAATAAACTTCATTATTTCGTTTCTTCGCACTCCAGCTGGGTTTATGACATTTATTTGAAAACTGAATTTTCATCAATTTAAGTGTTAATGAAGAAACATTTTTGTAATGAAGAATGGTAGCTAATACAGTAAATGAAATACAGCTTTCCTTTTTAATTTGTTATGATTAATATAATCAATAGCCACTCCAGTTACCATCATATCGTATAATGTTGTCTATTCTTCTCATGGAAGTTACCAACCCATTTATATAGCATTCAGACGTAAATACATCATCCCGAGCATCCTGTAGTATTTCCCATAACTGTTGTGACGTTTGGGATCCTGCGTTATCCAGGGTATCATTCACCGTACGCTGAACTTCGGCCCAAACATTTTCCAATGATTGAGATCACGACTTTTTGGAACCCAAGGTACGAGTGAAAGATTAATTATTACAAACTGATGTTATATTGTATTTATACGTGCAGGAAAGATGAAAAATTATCCTGGAATGTTCTATAATACTCAAGATAAATAAACAACATGTTTTAAACATTTCGCTGCAAAATTGACTTAATTTTTTCATTTATGTTAGGTTACATATACCGTTATTGCTCTAAAATCTTTTGGGTTCGATTAGCTCGGTATACCTGGGACTCAGAATTCGAATACCTCCCTCCCCAGAACATATTGAGTGGGGTATGTAGGTATATTGCCAACATAACGTCTCCCAGAGTTCACTTCCACGTTATTTCATAGGACAAAAGTTTTGCGAGCCAGTGTACGTACGTCTGTGCAGAGTACTGCCTGCTGAACACGTTGCCACGTCTCTCAGGCCAGAATATTAACAAATTTAAGCATGCATTTTTATTTAATTTCACGAAAACGTAATAGAACACACAAATTATGTATTTAAACTAGTATTAACTCTTTGTTAGATATGCCTACCGATGTAATTGTTTTAGTAATTTTACAAACGATATAAGCAGTATAACGCGAATAAAATAAGAGAAGAAATATTTTTATCTGGGAAAACTATCAAGTTTTGACCCTATGTTGTATGGACATTTTTTTATTCTGCAGACCGTCCCCGACGACTGTGAAAAGGACGACACTTATATTCCTTACACTGTGTATAATAACAATGGAACACAATAAATATATGAAACAATCACTAAATGAAAGAATAACGCTCCAGAATTTTACTTTGTATACATTGAAATTCGATATGGTTCATCCCGTAGCCCTGCGAATATCTATGTGCTATTCTAGTTCCTTCCACACACGATCAAGAAAATCAGGACTGACAGATGAATATAGCTTCGCCGATTCGCTGTTCCAAATTGTTAATTTTGTTAATGACTACACTGTACACTCTTTGCTTAACATACTTAATCACATCAATAAAGTAAGAAAAATAACGTCCGAAGATCGTAGTGGTCATGCTTTTCATCCTTCACTCCCGATTCTTCTCTGTAGAAATTATTCGTGAGCTGTAGACGATGAGCATGTAAGTACTTGACTCACAGTCCACGAGACTCTTGTTTCGTCAAGTGGGGCAGAACAAAACTTGGACCACTTTAACAATTACACTAATAGTTACAGTTTAAATTATTTACACTATGTGCACTATAATACGCTATTTTTACTATTTACACTATATCGAAGAATGTAGGTCTACATTGATCAAACATGATTTACAGTATTTAGCTTATGTACAGTATTGTGTATTGTAACGGAAGATATTTTATTTCCTAATACTATATCATATTTTGTAAATTCTATACAATAGTGTAAGTAATGTTTGATTAATGTAAGCCTTCAATCTTTACGATAGCGTAATAGTGAAAATAGCATATTTTAATGTGCAAGTGTAAAGGGCTGACAGACATGGATTACTTTCAAAAGTCGATTGTCAGACAGACTGTTCTTCGTCTCCACAATATGAACTTTCTTCAAATATTTGTAGAATATTTATTTTTAATGTATCAATTTTCCTTCATTATGTTAATCATTCCTTCGATCCAAATTGTCTTATTTATTGAAATGTGGGCTACTTGTTCAGCTCTTAGAATTGCATGTAACTAAACACATCTACATTTCGCTCTTACTATTATCACTGTTTTTATTATTATTATTATTATTATTATTATTATTATTATTATTATTATTGTTGTTATTATTATACCATTGTTTTCTCTATTGATGTAATTTATATTTGATAATGTATTTTTATACTGGTTGAGTGGAAGATAAGTCCTTATGATCTTAACAATGCCAGTAAAAATAAATGAAATAAATAAACGAATAAATAATTTAAATTGTAGGAAAGGTCATCGTAATATCAATCTCTATCAAATTTCCAACAGTCTTCGAGATCAAGTTTTAAATCACTAATAGAACATGAACTGCTACACAAGATGCAAGTGTTCCCTCAATGTACCTTTGTCACGTGCCAGAATGACGTCGCTCCAATATAGTCTATAAACAACTAGCCTTATCTCCGTACGCCCTGGGACAGAAGACGTTATTAGTTTACATCTCATTTAGTTTAAGTTACCTTGATACTTTGGAGCCCTTTTGCTATTCTGATTCACTAGAAAGGTAGTGCACTTCATGAACTGTCAGATAGGACCAAAAACAAAAGTAAAGAAAAAGTGACTTAGCTTCTTTTTTCCGTGGACTTTTCATTTTATTTCTCCTTTCTGTAGACATCTAAGAACAGAGAAATTCTTTTCGCCCATTGCCACTGGAAGTAGGTACGCTATAACGTTAGTTAAAAGGAGCATTTAGCCAATACAGTTCACAGTAGAACAAGAAAGCGGGCAAACACTGAACCGAGATTTAACAACACGCTGCTCCAAAGCAAATCTCACAATATGACGTGTACAATATTATTTATTTAATGTTTTCATTTAATATTTTGTTGCTTGTGGAACTACCTCGATCCCTCTACAAGTTAACTAGTCTGCGGCATTGGACGTTTGGGTCGATGGCGGAATGGATTACCTGTACCTGAATTATAGAGATCTTTGGGGTGCATGTTTGTCTACCTGGTCCAGTTCACCAGACAGACAAGTCAACTTAACCTGTTTTGTTAACTTGCTTGTTTTCTATGAAGTTGAGATAAAGAGAGGATATTGATATTAAAATTAACTATGTTATTTCCCCCAAACTCAGTAATGTGTGTCTTACATGATTGATTCAAACTTAGAGAAAGTTACGGGCTTAATATTGTCAGATACAGCTTCATCGAACTTATCGAAAGTGTGATTTTTTGCTGTACAGTGATATTAGAGATTCCAGAGTCATAAGTGTGAAAGTAGATCATAATTAAGCATGAACTAGTGACTAAAGGGAGTGGTAGGCTTATAATTATTTTTTTAAATTATGGTTCATTTAACGACGCTCGCGACTACAGAGATTATATCAACGTCGCCGGTGTGCCGGAAATTTGTCCCGCAGGAGTTCTTTTACATGCCAATAAATCTACTGACATGAGCCTGTCGCATTTAAGCATATTAAATGCCATTGACCTGGGCCGGGATCGAACCCGCAACCTCGAGCACAGAAGGCCAGCGCTATACCGACTACGCTACCCAGGCCGACGGTAGTAAACACTTTACGTTACAACAAAAATAGTCTTCTTCCCACACTGTACGGAATGATCGTTTGCTTACAGAAGGTTTTGACTGAGTCATTGTTCCCCACTGTTCGTGCGTGTACTAAGTACTTGAACTACCTTCCGCAGTCATCCATCGAGCTTCGGACGAGGAACAGCACGCTCTTCATTGGAAGGTTGTGATTACAGATTATAGTCGGATGTCAGAGAATGAGCATACCTGTAACAAAGTTTATGTCGTACATTTTGTTGTAGAAATACATGTTTCATATACATTGCCGAGAACTTCACTGTTCCGTTGACTTCTCTCACTTGACATAGGCTATTCATTTTCAATTGTATAGCCTTACTTACTTACTTAAAAATGGCTTTTAAGGAACCCGCAGGTTCATTGCCGCCCTCACATAAGCCCGCCAACGGTCTCAATCCTGTGCAAGATTAATCCACTCTCTATCATCATATCCCACCTCCCTCAAATCCATTTTAATGTTATTCTCCCACCTGCGTCTCGGGCTCCCCAAAGGTCTTTTCCCCTCCGGTCTCCCAACTAACACTCTATACGCATTTCTTGATTTGCCCATACGTGCTAATGCCCTGCCCATCTCAAACGTCTGGATTTAATGTTCCTAATTGTCAGGTGAAGAATACAATGCGTGCAGTTCTGCGTTGTGTAACTTTCTCCATTCTCCTGTAACTTCATCCCTCTTAGCCCCAAATATTTTCCTAAGACCTTATTCTCAAACACATTTAATCTCTGTTTCTCTCTCAAAGTGAGAGTCCAAGTCTCACTAACATACAGAACAACCGATAATATAACTGTTTTATAAAGTCTATATTCAGATTTTTTTGACAGCAGACTAGATGACAAAAGGTTCTGAACCGAATAATAACAGGCATTTCCCATATTTAATCTGTGTTTAAATTCCTCCCGAATGCCATTTATATTTGTTACTGTTCCTCAAAGATATTTGAATTTTTCCACCTCTTCGAAGGATAAATCTCCAATTTTTATATTTCCATTTCGTACAATATTCTGGTCACACATATAATCATATGCTTTGTCTTTTCCGGATTTTCTTTCAAATCTATCGCTTTACTTGCTTCAGGTAAAATTTCCGTGTTTTCCACAATCGTTTGTGGATTTTCTTCTAACATAATCACGAACTGTATAGGCCTACTTGATAAATATAGAGTCAGTGGGTATTATTACACATTGAACGTTATAGACTGCTGAGATATCGAGTAAAAATATTTAAACTATTTTTTTATTAGAGACATTCAAATTTTATAGTGGTGACATCTGTTATTAAGAGTTAACCACAAAATATTGGAGAGACGTGGCATAAAATATGCCTTCCATCAACTGAATTTGTAATAAATGAATTAATTACAGATAATCAATCTACTAGAGGACAGTGACATATTTACGGAGCGCGTCAGCTGCTCTATTTGCGCTCTTTGATTCAAGTTCTGTGTAAATTAAAGGCCTTCATTAAGCAAAAAATATATTGAATGGTGACATATTTATAATTATTCATAATTTTAGAGCCGAAAATGGCAAAAATTTAATTCATAAGTTAAAAAAAAAAACAGCAAATGCTGCGGCGTAGCTCAGGCGGTAACGCATTTGCCTGCTGATATGCAGTTACTCTTGAGCGTGGATTCCAGTCCCGATTTGGCTGATTACCTGGTTAGGTATTTCCGAGGTTTTCTCCAAGAGTAAGGCGAATATAAGGTGACTTATGGCGAATCATCGGCCTCGTCTCGCCAAAGACCATCTCTGTATTATCAATTCTATCAACGCTAAATAACCTATTAGTTGATACAGAGTCGTTAAATAACCAAATATAAAAACATTACCGCCGTTATTCTCTACTGTTAATAATGAAATAATATTCAAACATACCTATGAGATCTGAATATTAGTTGTGAAATAAAATTTTGTAAATTAAGAGTTTCGTGATATATCTTACAAAATCCGTAGACAAAAACGGCTATTATTATTCTGAAAATTATATATCCTTCGTTAAACGTGTCTTTCCAAAAAAATTTGAAACAGCGCTTACGCAATTAAAACAATTGCCACGAGCGTCATGTAGCATCGGGCTCTATGTTGATGGGATGCACCATGATTTTCAATACAGTGAAATAAAATAAGTTCTACTGTAATTGGCAAAAACAGGAGACTAATTACCATGACTACCACATGAAGGAGTTCAAAGAAAAACTTTATCTGAACTATATCAAACTCACATATTGTGTGAAATCATCTACAAAGATAATATCTTTAAAAAACAGTTTTTCATTTTCATATGTTGGTAATGTTGTATGCAACATGCATGTATCTCATTTATATTGTACTGTACTTTTTCCCTTTCTCATAGGATACTAAAAATATCGAAACGCGAACATCTTGTCTTATTTTATTACTTTCTTCAACTACTGTATTTTGCGCTAATATTAGTTCATGCGTTCGCCAGGAAGTTCAACAGGTGAGCTCCGTGAAGCTTTGTTTGTGCTTTGATATAATTATTTGTCTCCCTTCATCAACATTAACTGGTAATTTGGTTGAATTAGTTGGTACGGTGAACTCCAATTGAGGTAGGCAGATGTTCAAAGGGAAGCAGACGAGGAATACTATATCAAACCAACATTATGTCTTACATACTACGCATACTCCACATTTATAAATTAGTTACTCGTATCAAATTCGTAACAAGTACCCGGAAATTGTACACAAATATATAGCTACGTAGGCCTACTGCATGTGCAAATACATATGATTATATTATATGTATACAATCTGCATGCACATCTATACAAATATGTATTAATGAATATATGCATACATACTAATTAATTTCTTAATACCTTGTCCGATTTCACCAATCAGTGTAATGTAAATAATTTAAGAGCAAATAAATAAGCAAGAATAAAACCCATTAAATAAATTACAAAACAAAAATCGGTTCTAAATAAAAAAAAGATAATATACAATAAGAAAAAAAAGTAAAAAACGAATTTCTTCAGTTCTACCAAATTTATTTATCTTTTGTTAATATTAATTTAAAAATACATATAATGAAATATAATGTATAATGCAAGATAAGATAACACAGCTCGGTGCGCAACGGGGAAGTGAAACTCAACTCAGAAACCTCTTTTTCGCTTACACTACCTTATAAAGAAACGCACAGTAGGCACTGTGCATCTACGATGGATTTCAGGCGACCAGCGAGAGCCGAAAGTTTGTGAAAGCTATGATGCCCGCTTAATACTAAGTTATCCGTCATTGAGCTATGCTTACTTTCCAGTCTACTCGTTTCAACCGGGAAAGGTGGAGTGGGGAGTTTGGGTGGATGAAATGGAATGAAATTAACGGGGGGGTCCACTATAGTCCATGCTATTTACTGAAAAATCTTTAAAAATTAAAAGAAGGTCATTATTACAAAATAAAAATTAATAAAAAGAATTGAAGGCGATTGTGAAGCTAGAATGTAAATTAGCTTGCTTTAGTTAATTTATTGAAGGGCTTAGTGGAAAAAGGGGCTATCTCCCTTCTTTGCCCAAAATATTAGATGGCTGCGTATTATGTAAGCTCAGACATGTAGCCTTAATTCTTGATGCTGTAAAGTATGAGATAGCCACTTTTGATTATTTAAAGATGAAAATATATAAGCTCCTGAAAGTGATTTTAAAATATTCATGTCCACCGCTGTGGAGTAACAATCACATTGCCTGACCGTGGACGAGCGGGTCTGGGTTTAAATCCTGATTGAGACAAGGTACATGGAGGTTTTTCCGGAGTTTTCGGTGCTGAACCCTGGAATCATTATGCCGACATTATCACCTTCATATCATTCAGACGCTAAATAACCAGAGCAGTTGACAAAGCGTTATAAATTAACCTACTAAATACCGGTATATATATATAAAAGGCATTCCGGGCCGTTCTTTAAAATATCGCTCCCGATTTGCTAAATGTTTTTCGATGTGACGAAGAGTATGACAGCTTTTTTCGACCTCTAAATCAATGAAGGTCTGTAATTTGTGGAAATTAAAAAAAAGAGATAAATGAAGGCAAAAAATCTCGAATGTTAGGACAAAAGCAAGGAAAACACGCACAACGTTGGGCAGTAATAATATGTACTTCAAGAGGTGGTAAAATTGTGCTTCGTAAAGTACTGTAAAACAAAATTTTATGTACATAAATATTTATGTATTTATTTTTGTTTATTTATTTACTTATTTATTTGTTTATTTATTTATTTATTTACTTAGGCCTATTCATTTATTTGTTTTCTCTGTGTATTTATTTATTTATTTACTCATTCAATCGTTGATTTATTTATTTATTTATTTATGTGTTTATTTATTATTTATTTATTTATTTATTTATTCATTTATTCACTTATTCAATCCTTGATTGATTTGTTATTTATTTATTTATTTACATACTTGGTTACTTACATACTCTGGTGGAGTTAAGGCCATAAGGCCTTCTCTTCCACATTTATTAGAAGATGAGGTAAATAGTTGCTGATTCTTATGAACTATGGGAGAGAAAATTGATTGAAAACCGAATAGACCTTAGGGAAACAAGAAAGCGCAATAGAAATACGGCATTAAATCACGATGTACAATGACCATCAGGACATGCAAAGTTGCATTTTTATACTTGGTTGATCTATACGACGGGAATAGTTTGATTTAGAGACTTACAATAGAAAGTCTTGGTTTCAGCACATACAACTTCATTTATTCTGCAGATAATGGAATTGAGCTATAGAAAAGTACTCAAAAGGTATATAATTAAAAAAATGGGCAAATCTAATCAGGAATGCAAGGAAACAGAAGCAGATTCTGTACGTTTAACTACTTCAAATGTTAACTAACAAGAATGAACAAAATTCGTTTTACAATAGAAGTGAACTTCAGAAGTGTGTTTACTTTACATTCCAGTTCGGATATAAATTAGACCTGCGTACCTGTACAACAGAGGAGGCAAGATCTATCCTGTGACCTTATCAAGTGCCGTGGCTATATCGCCAATGAGTATGGAGGGGGAAGATAGGTTTTTGTCCAAGATGAACTTCCGTGTTTGTAGATTCGTATAATATTAATAATCGTAAAACAAAGTCTATTTCTGATAACATATTCTTTTCACTCTCGCACAGTTCATGCCAGGTCTCGCCTCCTCATCTATACAATGTTATTAGGCTTTCTGAGGCTGTCACCTTCCAGCAGAATGTAGGAAAGCCACCGAAAATAATAGGCACAGAAGTGGAACCTAAATATTCTGAAAAGAAGATGTATCACACCTGTAAAACTAAGTGGCATACGATCAGTGTTACCTTATTTTGTGCGTCTCTTTTCCCGTGATTTTTATTTAAATTTTAAAATCATATAATAGTTGTTGTGAAATAGAAGGCAGCGATAAACTTGCTGATTAGAGTGGCATATGATTCATGCTTTTAAAAGTTGCTATTGCTCTTTTGTTGTGAAATGTCATACTGTATCACCGAGAACGATGGTGTGGTGGTTAACACGCCCGCCTGTATTTCTGAAGTCCGCAGTTCGATCTCAGGGTCGGGCATTCTGACTTGAGTTTTCGTGGTTTTTTTATGTGTCTCCAGACGAATGCTGGGATATTATCGATTACAAGGGCCAAGACCCGCTTTCTTCCTAATCCTACAATCCTTCATAATGTCATTACGTTTTATCTTTTCACCTTCCGCGACAGGTCTGCTATCTCTCAGTGAAGTATCGCAGCTAGCTGAGTGTGCTCCCTCTATCGAAGGAAAGGGTTCTAGAGCCAAGCCTCTGGAGAGTAGAAGAAGTCTAACTAAAAGTGTTATATGTTACAATTAAGTAAAATTTCCCAAAACATTTAAAACCAAAATATGCCGAACATTCTTAGTAATTTACTTAAATATTTAACCAATGCGGTATTACGATTTTTCAATTTTTAATATAATCGTTGTCGAGATGCAGGAAATCTCACAAAAGAAAGTTTTTCTGGTATACCTTCATGTTTCATGAAGCTCTTCAACTGTACACAGCATGTGTGTACGTGCAGGGTCTCCCATTGTCTTATTATATTGTGATACATTTTTGAACTCCCCTTAATGTGTGTAATCAATGTAACATGATTAAAGTATGTAGTGTTATTTGAAAAATTGATGACGTCACGTCTATCTTATACCATAATGTAGTTACATGCACCAAATCTCCACACTCATGTTAGCCCCTAGTTCTAACAAATCGCTCAAAAACAAAAATTCCAATACCTATCCAAACAAAAAATGTTATAGCCTAATAGGTGCAGAAGATAAATGGGACATTCTGTGTATATGTATATATGCCCCGCGCCGCGGCGTCGTAGTCTAAGGCATCCTGCCTGGGACTCGCGTTACGGAATGCGCGCTGGTTCGAGTCCTCATGGGGGAAGAAATTTTCTCATGAAATTTCGTTCAGTGTATGGGACCGGTGCCCACCCAGCATCGTGATGCACTTGGGGAGCTACGATAGGTAGCGAAATCCGGTTGCGAATACCAGCTATAACGGCTGGGGGGATCATCGTGCTAACCACACGATACCTCCATTCTGGTTCGATGATCGTCCACCTCTGCTTCGGCATGTGGGCGTGAGGCCAGCAGCCGGCTGGTCGGTCTAGGCCCTTCACGGGCTGTAGCGCCACGGATTATTATTATTATTATTATTATTATTATTATTATTATTATTATTATTATTATTATTATTATTATTATTATTATTAGCCGTACCCGTGCGCTCCGCTGCACCCGTTAGAAATAAATATAAAGTAATTACATAATTAAAATAGAACATTAGATCCAGTGAACATTTGTGTTTGATAGAAGGATAAATCGTTTAATATGTTACTTAATTTAATTTGCATCCAAATAATTAAAATGCGATCATTTTTGTCCAGAGACCACTCATTTGGTGCAATGACAATTCCTTTAACATGTTCTTAATTTTTATTACATGCAACCATAGTTTAATGAACATTGACATCATTTAGATTTAATGTGTATACTTTATTTTACTTGTTATATATTTCCATTTAATTATGGTAATAACTTCATTTTAACCCTTGTTTTCTACGTATTCAGTAAATGGCGCCTGGCCCTCTATGGTTCTGAACCCTTCAAATAACTTAAATTATATTATATAATATTACATATTATATTATAAATTATATTATATTATATTATATTATATTATATTATATTATATTATATTACATTATATTATATCAGAAGTTACTGTAATAACATTATAGCATTATGTCCATCTAGAGAAACTACACTTTCCAATGGTGAAATAATAATTAAACAAATCGGTTAATTTAGCTTCCGATATTACTTCATACAATCACAGAAACATTCTCTGTAGGCTATCTTTCATAGCTTTCGATTGTTGCTGTGCAAGGCCCCTTATAGACGAAGTCATTTGTTTTTTAATTCATTACACGGCCTTACATGGCAGTTTTTTAATTTTAAAACTCATTTATCTCATTAAATATCAGTCCTATCAAACTTTTTCGAGGAATAAAACTTATCGCAAATTATTTTTAAAGAAACGTTTGTTATGTAACATTTTTCACAAAAATCAATAATAAGCGAGATATTTCGATTTCTTTAATTCAGACCCCCTTATAACCCCCTTTTTAAATTATGTATTTTGAATGCCATATCGCCTAAAATCTAACTTACAACGAACTTAATTTATATTCCAATTTGCATCGAAATCCGTTCAGCCATTATCGCGTGAAAAGGTAACAAACATACAGACAGACATACAAACAAAAATTTCAAAAAAGCGATTTTCGGTTTCAGGGTGGTTAATTATATATGTTAGGACCAATTATTTTTGGAAAATCGAAAATTATCAGAAAAATTTCGGCTACAGATTTATTATTAGTATAGATTATTATATATATATATATATATAGATATATATATATATAGATATAGATATAGATATATATAGATATATATAGATATATATATATATATATATATATATATATATATATATATATATATATATCTGGTCGCCCTCGTAGCGTAGTCGGTAGGCCTATAGCGCTGGCCTTCTATGCTCGAGGTTGCGGATTTGATCCCGGCCGAGGTCGATGGCAGTTAAATGTGTTTAAATGCGACAGGCTCATGTCAGTAGATTTACTGGCATGTGAAAGAACTCCTGCAGGACAAAACTCCGGCACACCGGCGACGCTGATATAACCTCTGCAGTTGCGAGCGTCGTTAAATAAAACATAATTTAAATTTTAAATGTACAGACAGGGTGGCCCATTTAATAGCGTTTGAAATATCTCAGATATACACAAACCGACAATTACAAATTAACTTACGTCGAAGGGGACATCTGATACACGAGATGTATCTTTTGTACATATGAAATACTTTTCAAGATATTATTAGAGTCGATTTTCTTTTTTTAAATGGGAACCAACTATGTTTTGTTGTGCAAATGTTGCGTTAGCTCTGTCTAATAACAACTAGCTGCTTTACCGACTGTTTGAATGTCACCAGTAAGAGTAAAGATAAACAACGTCTGACCAAGGATCGAACAGAGGGAGGACAATTCTGGTTAAAGTTGTGCGTCAATTAAATCACAATCACAATGTACTGTACATTTTAATACTATGTAAATGTTGCACATGGTGAAGTGAGACATAAAAGTATTGACGCACAGCTCTAACCAGAATTGTCCTCCCTCTGTTGGACCCTTAGTCAGACTTTGCTTAGGTTTTCCTTTATCTGTGACATTCAGACAGTCAGTAAAGTAGTCAGTTGTTATTGGACAGAGGTAACGAAACATTTGCAATACAAAACATAACTGGTTCTCTTTAAAAGGAAAAGTTGACTAATATCTTGAAAAGCATTACGTATATCAGATGTCCCCTTCGATGTAATTTAACTTGTAATTGTCGGTTTGTTCATATCTGAAATATTTCAAGCGCTATCGGAGGTGAAAGAGTTAAGTGGACCACCCTGTATGTATATATGTATGTATGTATGTATGTATGTATGTATGTATGTATGTATGTATGCATGTATGTATGTATGTGTGTATGTGTGTGTGTGTGTATATATATATATATATATATATATATATATATATATATATATATATATTCTGCATAAAATCAATTTATTGATACGAGTGTTTTCTATAGTTCTGTCCCAAATGTGCATTGTTGTACATATTTGTGTGCCTTGTTGAAAAATGTTCGCTAACGTCCGAAACGTAAGAAATGGTTGGCGAGAGAAAATTTCATACGTAGATAATTTAACGAAATAATATAAAATTATTGATTAAGAAGTACATTTTACGGGAACGGAAAAACATTAGTTTACGTAATTTGGGCACATCCAGATTGTTGACCAGGATTTGTATTGAAGTGCAATTTAGTGTTCGTAAAAATTCAATTCTTATATTTGTGAAGAACACTTTTATAAAATGTCTTTCGCTGTTTTGTTTATGATTACCCAGTTACAAATCTGCATCATTCTTAAATTGATAAATGACCACATGTTTATTATTTATACTTCTACAGTACTTTTAATTTTGATTCTTCATCACTTTATTTTGTCTCGTACAATGTAAGTAGAAAAATGAGATACTGAGTAATTGTATGAAATGTCATAAATCTCGCAATTCCTGGCCTTAATTTGAGTTTAATTTGAAAATAAAACAGTAAGAAAAAGAGCTGCAAGAACATCATACCTTAACCTTCAAATTATTTAATTTTAGCGTCTGCACGTGAAGGGAAAAAAAGAGGATGACAGGAGAGAGGGGGAAATGTTGGTTTAGTGAAGGCAAAGTTTTTGAATTAGACAAGATTATATCCGCAGATAGAGGAGGGACAAATCTTCTTCCTGCTAGCATACTTCGTAGAAGTTAACCAAGAAATTATGATAGGAGATCTAAAAGAACTTTACTTCAAATTCGCTTTCTCTTTCCAGAAAATAAACATACAGTATTTTAGAGATATGCGCCTTCGTATATCAGACTATTAATTTCTTGAAATACCTTCTCTTCCTAATTATTTTCTTCTTATCTTCACGTTCTAATACTGTGCATCGTTCCCAATTTTATTTAATATATTAAGGATCACTTTTTTAAGTTTATTAATTAGAGTATAATGTGATATTTTAGAGTCCACATCAAATCTACGTGACATTCACTCAATTTGTTATATTAAAAGACTTTTCAAACTATGTAACGACTTGTAAATAAACCAGATAGAGAAGGAAACTCTTGCTACCTACACTTAAAGTACATTTTGTGAATCTTTTTGAACATCAGACAGATATGAACCTACAGAGAATTACTTTCTGTATACAGAAATTACTTTATGTAGATATATGGTTTTATATTAAATTTCCTGGGCCGTGGAAACTCAGTAAAATCATTTCATATTATCACAAATATTATTTAATGGTGTTGATGGCAGAACCTGTCTAATAATAACCTATTAATTCACCCATTCACTCATTAAGACAGAGTGTAATAACTTCTATTTCTTTTAAAAAGTTACGTAGGTAACAATATTTTAATGTAACAACTAAATGGGGCAACTAAGACAGTTTCTTGGACTTTTATATTATAAAGTTTGGCAAAACTGCAGTAGAGTGGATTCTAGCTAATAATACACAACTTTTGCTCTGCGAATTTGCCTTTAATTAGCGTTGCCAATCATGCGATATACAGTATTATCTCGTTCTGCGATATTTTTAACCCAAGTGCGATATGCGATAACACTTTTGGGATAATGCAATAATTTTATTTTAATCGTATCATTACTCACAATTCATTCCACCTAGTTTTGCGTAGGAATAAATTATCACATTAACAGAACACATTTGAGTTTATTTCATTCTTTTGAATAAAGGTTTCAAATAAGTTCCGCTTTCTGTCACAATTCTCAGGGGAGGGCCCGAATTCTTCCCCAGTCAGTAATGGTAAGCTTGGGTAGTAGTTTGCTAATTAATCACAATAGTCCGTTCGTAGCTGCTGTTGGTGCTTTTTCCTGTATGAGAATTGATTGAAATTTTATTTAGTATTGTGTAAAGTTTTGATAGTATATTATTATTATTATTATTATTATTATTATTATTATTATTATTATTATTATTATTATTACTTAGGCCTACTTACTTACATAGCTTTTAATGAACCCGGATGTTAATTGCCGCCCTCACATAAGCCCGCCATTGGTCCCTATCCTGGGCAAGATTAATCCAGTCTCTACCATCATATCCCATCTCCCTCAAATCCATTTTAATATTATCTTCTTATCTACGTCTCGGCCTCCCCAAAGGTATTTTTCCCTCCGGCCTCCCAACTAACAATCTATTTGCATTTCTGGATTCGCCCATACGCTACATGCCCTGCCCATCTCAAACGTCTGGATTTAATGTTCCTAATTATGTCAGGTGAAGAATACAATGCGTGCAGTTCTGTGTTGTGTAACTTTCTCCATTCTCCTGTAACTTCATCCGTCTTAGCCCCAAATATTTTCCTCAAACACCCTTAACCTATGTTCCTCTCTCAAAGTGAGAGTCCAAGTTTCACAATCATAAAGAAAAATCGGTAATATAACTGTTTTATAAACTATAATTTCCAAATTTTTTGACAGCAGACTGGATGATAAAAGCTTCTCAACCGAATAATAATAGGCATTTCCCATATTTATTCTGTGTTTAATTTCCTCCCGAGTACCATTTATATTTGTTACTGTTGCTCCCAGGTATTTGAATTTTTCCACTTCTTTAAAGGATAAATTTCCAATTTTTATATTTCCATTTCGTACAATATTCTCCACACCTGTGGAGTAAAGGTCAGCGCGTCTGGCCGCGAAACCAGGTGGCCCGGGTTCGAATCCCGGTTGGGGCATGTTACCTGGTTGAGGTTTTTCCGGGGTTTTCCCTCAACCCAATACGAGAAAATGCTGGATAACTTTCGGTGCTGGACCCCAGACTCATTTCACCGCCATTATCACCTCAATTTCATTCAGACGCTAAATAACCTAGATGTTGATACAGCGTCGTAAAATAACCCAATAAAATATAAATAAATAAGTAAATAAATAAATAAATAAATAAATAAATAAATAAATAAATTCTCGTCACGAGACATAATCATATACTTTGTCTTTTCGGGATTTACGTCCAAACCTATCTCTTGCTTCAAGTAAAATTGCAGTATTTTCCCTAATCATTTGTATTATTATTATTATTATTATTATTATTATTATTATTATTGTTATTATTATTATTATTATTTTGTATTTAGAATAATTTTTGGAAAATCCGATAATTTTTAGACTACAATTCCGTAGTTTGGTCCTTAAAGGATGGTAACGCTGTCATTAATACTTCGAAGTAATGTTATCGGAAATAGCGAATTAAAACAATATTACAACTCTGTTCACTTCAATTGTTGCACTTTACGTTCGGTTACTAATTGTGCGATAGTCTGTAGTCTCTGTTCTTCAGGCCTGCAACAAATCGTAAAGCTGTTTAGAGAACTGTTCTCATTCATTTGAGAATGTTCCGCATGACTAGAAATCTTTTTGCATTTACAACTTCTATAGAAAAATATGAAAGTCTGTATTACAACATGACAAAGGCCCTTGTGTTTTGTTTCAAACCAATCGCAATTATTTTTCCAGTTCATTTTAAAAAGCTTCGTATGTTTCATTAGACGGAGTATTGGAAATGCTCTCGTCTCTGGCAATACAAATAATATGGACGTATGAAACACAAACAACGCAGTACAAATTTGTTGTTTGTTATTTAATAATTGAATGGGTATCTGTAATTTCACTTTCTGGAAATCAATATTTACTCACGCATGAGTACTTCAGAATATTCATTACGGATGATAATGTAGAGATATATGATAGTAAATTAATTTCAGAACACTGTTCATCTATAACAAGATCAATGGCGAATGAAGGACGAATCAAATACAAAACATATTTTCTATAAGTAAGAAACCATGGAAATGTTTCATACATTATACTCGTACGGTCGTCGTAAACAGCCCAACAGATGGACTACATTTAACAAAAAAATTAAATAAAATTAAAACCTAATGTAATGTAGATAAGTATTTACACTGCTAGTAGACAGTGGCACCTTAATTACACATAATATATTGTATTGTATTCATTAACATTCCATGGTATTCATGCATTGCTTCAGAGCTAGAATATGAAACAAGTAAAAAAACTTAATACTATTATAAAGTCTTAATTAATACATAATATTAATTAATACATAATACATTTGTGTAGGCCTACATAAATTTCATATTGGTACTGATATTCTGTCACTTCACTTTCATCTCACTCACTGCACTGGCACTATGACACATTTCACTGACACTATAGAACACATTTCATTGACACTATAGCTTATCAGTGATCGAACTATTCACTGCCACTGTAAACTGTAACTAATCTGACTCACCTCGCCTCACTGATACAACAGTTTAAATAAGACAAACAATCGTAGCCTTATTGTTTCGTGGAATCATACTTGTAAACAGAAATACATTAAACTAAACATTTCGGGCCATATTCATAGATATTTTTAGCGCGGGCTTCCGGTGGATAATCAACGAACTAACGTTTTTGTATTCATAAACCAGTGTTAGCGACATGACATGATATGAATCCTTTACAAGCAAACAGTCGATAGCCGGGGCTAGTTAAGCACGCTCGTAGCGCGGGCTAGCGAAATGTCTATGCATAGCACCTTCTAGTCTAAAACCATTTTACATGATATTTTAAACTAAATTACAATTCAAACCAACTGAATAACTGTTCAGGCTAAGTAAATACATGTTACCTTAAGTAATGTAACGTATAATTTTTTTAATTTACACATTTTACATAACTTTTTAAAGTTATTTTGAATCCCCTTAAGGAAGGACAACCTTCAAAGACCGCTGCAGGTAGGTCATTCTAATCACTTATATTTCGATTAAAAAATGAGAATTTACCTACATTCGTTTTCTGTTTCTTACATTTTATTTTAAAATCATGATCGTTTCTACCATAGTACGTTGCCTTCTCCAACCGAGCAGTTATGTCTACCCATGCTTTTTGACCTAGATGTGCTGTATACAATTACGTTATTCTAGGTTTTCTACGTCTGTTTTCCAATGTTTTCCACTTAAGTTCTTTTATCATATGATTTCCGTGTTCTCTTTTCCCTTTAACAAATTTAGCTGCTCTATACTGGATTCCTTCTAGGAAATTTATTGATATATTCTATAGGGATCCTAACATGTAGTTCCGTATTCCATTAACGGTCGCACTAAAGTTAGGTATGCTATTTCCCTCGATTTGGGGCTAGCCTTTTTCAAGATTCTCATAATAAAGTGAAGTGCCCTCCATGCTTTACCGTAACATTATCAACATGCACTCCCCAAGGAAGTCTGGAGTTTAAATATTATATTCCTAGGTATTTCAGCAGTAAAAAAGATCGAATTTATCAGTGACAGGTTATCATATTTAGTACTTAAGGGTAGATGGTGCGACATCATAGTTATAAATACTCACGCCCCTACAGAAGAGAAAGACGATCATATAAAGGATAGCTTCTATGAGGAATTGGAACATACTTTTGATCAGTTACCTAGATATCACATGAAAATTTTATTGGGGGATTTCAACGCTAAAGTAGGACAGGAGGATATTTTTAGACCAACTATTGGAAAAGAGAGCCTACACGCAACTAGTAGTGACAATGGAATTATATTAGTCACCTTTACCACATCGAAAAATTTAATTGTCAAAAGTACAACATTCCCCCATAAGGATATACATAAATATACTTGGACTTCTCCAGATGGATTGGCACACAACCAAATAGATCACATCTTGATAGATAAACGGAGACATACTAGTATAGTAGACATTCGAACTTTCAGGGGTGCAGACTGTAATTCTGACCATTATTTGGTGATTGGAGAATTAAGAGAAAGATTATCAGTAGCCAAGCGAGTAGAGCAACTAGTTAATATTACTAAATTCAATATTTTGAAATTAAAGGACGAGGAAGCTAAGCAAAATTATCAGGTCGAAATTTCGAATAGGTTTGCCACTTTAGAAAGTTCCGACGAAGTTGAGAAAGAATTAGATGTTAATAGCGTGTGGGAAAATATCAGAGATAGTATCAAAATTGCAGCTGAGCAGAGCATAGGTTATTATGAAACTAAGAAAAAGAAACCGTGGTTTGATGAAGATTGTTGCATGGTAGTAGAAAGAAGGAAACAGGCAAAATTGAAATTCTTACAGGATCCAGTTGAGGAGAAGAGAGATAATTATTTCAATGAAAGACGGGAAGCAAGTCGTACACTTAGGAATAAAAAGAGAGGTTACTTGAAGGAAAAACTGAATGAGGTAGAAACAAATAGTAAGAATAAAAACATTCGAGATTTATATAATGGTATAAAGGAATTTAAGAACGGATATCAGCCAAGGGTAAACGTGATCAAGGATGAGAATGGTGACTTGCTTGCAGACTCTCCATCAATCCTAAACAGATGGAAAAACTATTTTGCGTAACTACTAAATGTACACAGGCCAAAATAGAAATGATCGGGACGAAATTGAAATACAAACTGCTGAGCCATTTATACCCGAACCCACGCTTTCAGAAGTCGAAATTGCGATAGAAAATCGATCAAATTCCAGCAGAATTAATACAAGAGGGTGGAAGTGCATTATATAGCGAAATTTATAAACTTGTACTTGCTATTTGGGAAAAGGAAATTGTACCAAAACAATGGAAGGAGTCCATAATTGTACCTATTTTCAAAAAGGGGGACAAAATCAACTGTGGTAACTTTCGAGGAATATCACTTTTGTTGACGTCGTACAAAATTTTGTCCAATATTCTTTTGAGAAGATTAACTCCGTACGTAGATGAAATTATTGGGGATCATCAGTGCGGTTTCAGGCGTAATAGATCGACTCTTGATCAGATCTTTTGTATTCGACAGATAATGGAGAATAAAATGGGAGTATAAGGGTACAGTACATCAGTTATTCATCGATTTCAAAAAGGCATATGACTCGGTTAAGAGGGAAGTATTATATGATATTCTTATTGAATTTGGTATTCCCAAGAAACTAGTTCGAATAATTAAAATGTCTCAGTGAAACATACAGCAGGGTCCGTATGGGTCAGTTTCTATCTGACGCTTTTCCAATTCACTGCGGGCTAAAGCAGGGAGATGCACTATCACCTTTACTTTTTAACTTCGCTTTAGAATATGTCATTCGCAAAGTTCAGGATAACAGGCAGGGTTTGGAATTGAACGGATTACATCAGCTTCTTGTCTATGCGGATGACGTGAATATGTTAGATTAAAATACACAAACGATTAGGGAAAACACGGAAATTTTACTTGAAGTAAAGCGATCGGTTTGGAAGTAAATCCCGAAAAGACAAAGTATATGATTATGTCTCGTGACCAGAATATTGTACGAAATGGAAATATAAAAATTGGAGATTTGTTCTTCGCAGAGGTGGAAAAATTCATATATCTTGGAGCAACAGTAACAAATATAAATGACACTCGGGAGGAAATTAAACGCAGAATATATATGGGAAATGCGTGTTATTATTCGGTTGAGAAGCTTTTATCATCCAGTCTGCTGTCAAAAAATCTGAAAGTTAGTATTTATAAAACAGTTATATTACCGGTTCTTCTATATGGTTGTGAAACTTGGACTCTCACTCTGAGAGAGGAACATAGGTTAAGGGTGTTTGAGAATAAGGAGCTTAGGAAAATATTTGGGGCTAAGCGGGATGAAGTTACAGGAGAATGGAGAAAGTTACACAACGCAGAACTTCACGCATTGTATTCTTCACCTGACATAATTAGGAACATTAAATCCAGACGGTTGAGATGGGCAGGGCATGTAGCACGTATGGGTGAATCCAGAAATGCATATAGAGCGTTAGTTGGGAGACCGGAGGGAAAAAGACCTTTAGGGAGGCCGAGACGTAGATGGGAGGATAATATTAAAATGGATTTGAGGGAGGTGGGATATGATGATAGAGACTGGATTAATCTTGCACAGGATAGGGACCGATGGCGGGCTTATGTAAGGGCGGCAATGAACCTTCGGGTTCCTTAAAAGCCATTTGTAGGTAAGTAAGTATTCCTAGGTATTTACAACATAATATGAAACTGGAATTATTACAGAGTGAATAATAACTTTCAAGGAAATCAACCATATTAGAAACATCTATATCATGAAAAACCATAGAAAAATTAATAACATTGATGACATTGGTTTCGTCCACACCTGTGGAGTAACGGTTAGCGCGTCTGGCCGCGAAACCAGTTGGCCCGGGTTCGATTCCCGGTCTGGGCAAGTTACCTGGTTGACGTTTTTCCGGGGTTTTCCCTCGATCCAATATGAGCAAATGTTGGGTAACTTTCGGTGTTGGACCCCGAACTCATTTCACTGGCATTATCACCTTCATTTCATTCAGACGCTAAATAACCTAAGATCTTGATATAGCGTTGCAAAAATAACCTAATAAAATAAAAAAAATGACATTGGTTTCAGCATGCCATGTATGAAATTCGTGTAATTAAAAAATGTGCATTTTCACATTGTCATTATCCGCGAAGTGAAGTAAGCTTTTAATTAAACAATGGTTAGTTTAACTTTCCACGATGACACTTCATACAGATAGCTTACTCTACAAAGTCATCAAATTCGAAATTTCGTAGCTCTCTACTTACTCTGACACCTACTCCGGGAACCTATAACACAAAATCGATTATGAAGAGTGCTTCAAGCTTCCATCCCAAAATCCACTGATGCTGGATCGGGTTCAAAATTATTGCCTGCCAGTCGGCATGTAAGTTCCTAAGTTAACCTGTGAACACATTTAGGTCATATTAACTAGCAGCTGTATCTCTATAACGGTTGGTCACAAAATATTGTAACTCTTATTCAAAACAATAATGTAATTTTATTCTCACACCAATAATAATCACTTTCTACAATTTAATTCTACTCTCGTCAACAATGGGATTTGCACTCCACACAGCAACACAGTATTCGTTATTGCACTCCACAGACGACAATGAAAAATTACTTGGATTATTGAGAACAACAATGAACTGTTAATCTTAACTAACGTTCACAGAGCACTATTTACAAATCAGAACTGTCAGTTCTCAGTTCACAATTCGTTTGCCCTGGCTAGTTCTTCTAGCTCAGTCACTCAAGTTCACAGTATCTGGAACCCCAGACCTTCAGAGACAGTCCACTGAACTTCGAACTCAGGTCCCCCAACTGCGGTCCACTGCACTCAAACTCAGGACTTCGGACGCTCAAACATTGCGGACACACTCAAGTGGAACTCCGGTCTCGAAGCTGGCTTCACTGCTACACAAGACTGGCTGGCTTGCTGTCCACAGTCTATAACAACAACAACTGCTCAAGTTCACTCGAGTGTCGTAATTTATAACCAAACCGTAGCTTCGAGAATGTACAATGCTAGAGCTTTCCACGGATGTCCAGAGATGGCACTCTCGAATTCTCTGAATATCTCCCCTCTCTGCCACGGTCGCTCTCTCCTCTCCTCTCTACGCCACAGCACATGCCCTAGGAAGCAGATGCGTGCGCAACTTCGCGTCTCCCGATCCTTCTACGCGCGCTCTGCCCTCTGTGGGACGCGTGATCGACCCTCGGCTGTCACAATATTTTGAAACTCTCATATAAGCGTAATTCGGTATTATATTCTGATTCCTCCGGCAACCTTTCATTTGACACTTTATATTATGTAGAATTAAACTGGGAGCAACACTAACACTAACAATATAAATGATACTCGGGAGGAAATCAAAAACTGAATAAATATGGGAAATTCCTGTTATTATTCGGTTGAGAAGCTTATATCATCCAGTCTACTGTCAAAAAATCTGAAAGTTAGAATTTATAAAACAGTTATATTACCGGTTGTTCTTTATGGTTGTGAAACTTGGACTCTCACTTTGAGAGAGGAACATACTGTAGGTAAAGGCTGTTTGAAAATAAGGTACTTAGGAAAATATTTGGGGCTAAGAGGGATGAAGTTACAGGAGAATGAAGAAAGTTACACAACACAGAACTGCACGCATTGTATTCTTCACCTGACATAATTAGGAATATTAAATCCAGACGTTTGAGATGGGCAGGACATGTAGCACGTATGGGCGAATCCAGAAATGCATATAGAGTGTTAGTTCGGAAGCTGGAAGGAAAAAGACCTTTGGGGAGGTCGAGACGTAGATGGGAGGATAATATTAAAATGGATTCGAGGGAAGTGGGATATGATGATAGAGAGTGGATTAATCTTTCTCAGGATAGGGGCCAATGGCGGGCTTATGTGAGGGCGGTAATGAACCTACGGGTTCGTTAAAAGCCAGTCAGTAAGTAAGTAAGTAAGTGTGGAATAAAAAAAGGTAGGGTTTTAAAGCTAATTTTGAGCAAATCACCATCTCGAGTTATATATTTGAAAAGAAAACCATTTATTTTAAAACAAGAACATTTCATGTCATACATATTAATTATGCATTAATTTACTCGTAGGTTTTGATTATGGTAAAAATTCGGGTATTAATTAAAAATAAATCATATGCGTTCAGGCAGACAAGTAGATAGTGCGCGAGGTACCAACTTCGCATTATGATGGGTGCAAATCACGTGTATTTCAGTAACAATTTTGAAGTACATTTTCTGCAACTTCACGTTTTACCTGTGTGTACGGAATCCGTTGTTGAGAGAGAGAGAGAGAGAGAGAGAGAGAGAGAGAGAGAGAGGAAGATTTCAAAGAAAGTATCTGTGCATGCATAGGACAGCATTCCTCACACTCTATTGCATTTCCAGAAACAACAGTATTATATATAATGTGTTATATTATAATATGTAACAATTATATATTTTGAAGTATTAAAGTATGAGTAAAGCAAGACATGTTAAGAAAAATATTCCTCTTACAAATAATTAAACTTATTCTATATCTCCTCTCATGTTGTATGTACATTATTAGGTTACGTCCATTTTCGGCTTTCCTTTTTAAAATTCTCTATTGCTCCTTCAAGCGGAACGACGAAATTCGGAGACGAGGTCAATATGCTTCTAGATTACATAATCACTTCATCTCGTTCCCAATTTCCCTTGCAAGGATGCGCGAGAACGTATATTTTAAATATATTTCTCGTCCTATTTCCCCCTTTCATTCGTTCGTCTTTCTTCCTTTCTTTTGTTCGTTCATTTGTTCATTCACTGGCTGCTTATAATCTGAGAGTATAAACTGTGAAACAATTCGAAAAAATAAACGAAGTAGGAATAATCTTGTATGTAACAATAATTAATGTCCCTTAAAAGAGATTTTTTTTTTCCTTGTTTGTGACTCAACCACCTCATGGGTCACTTTATCCCGCTTGATTCTTTAAGTAGGTCTTTTGTTTTTTGGTTGTTGATTTTAAATCGATACCTATCAATTTTCTACGAAAAGTTAATGTATTGTTCATGTATTTTTCCTTATACATATATTTATACAATGGTGTTCAAAGATACGTGACCCCTACTAATCGATAGTGTTCGATAATTTGTTCATGTAAGTGTAGCTTCTTTAGTTATTACTTCTATCCCAGATTACATATACATTGCTCGTTCCTATGTTAAAGTCGGTTCCACTTGAAGAGAACAACCACCAGGAGCGCCACCTGTCCGTCGTAAACGAACACGAGATGGCAGTACAGTCGCTAATGCAATTCAAATGGGAGTTATGACGTGACTCCTTATGTAACAACTAGATGGCAGCATAGTAAACCTGACAAAAGTTGTTACCGTCAAAGCCTATAACGCCGAGCAGTCTGGGTATATATGATCTAGGCTTCTATGAACAGATGATGAAGGTAATAGTCAGTGTTGCGTGTTGCCAATCTTACATAAATATACTCTCATTATGGAATTAAAAAATCTTCATCTCCCTCTGATGATTGTAAAGCAAAACTGGATTTAGCGGAAAATGGCTGATACTGTCAATTATGAGAATAATTTCTGCTTAATCTACATCGTCATTTTTCCCAACACTTTTTAACCATCCCAATAGTAGTGTCACCTATTGAGAACTAGCAGAACTATTTCAAAGTTTGTCAATTTGTAATATCTTTGGTTCTGACTTATCCCGTTGTTACAAAGTTCATTTACACGATAAGAAAATTCTAGGTCAGATATATTTGGACGCCAGTGTTAACACACTGAATATAAACAAAATCCGATATATGGTTGAAAAATCGTTGTAGACAGAGATATAGACTGCCAAACTGTATACACACAACCAGTTCTTTATACCTTGACTGCCGATATCGTATTTTTGTGAAATTATCGGAATCTGCTTGTTGCAACGTTGAAGTAGTTTCTCTTCTATTTCATATAATAATGAAGTAAAATGCATTTATCACTTAATCCTGTGAGCTACGTGGTTGAAATGCATACCTATATAATTGGTTCTGGGGCATGCTGTGCGCGCAACTTCTTTCTTTACTCTGTTTGTAACTATGAGCTCATGAAAGAATCGTAAGTGAAGTGGCAACATATAAGTTACATGATCCCCATTTCTAAACTTCTCCATGAAATTGAAGACGAGTAACTCAAACAGGAAATACCTGGATTAAATTACAACTTCTCCGTCGCAAACGAAGCTACGTTCATTCGTATTGTATTTCATAATTTGGTCACATAATTATGGTACTAAAATTCAGAATGTTGTTTCTCAGTGTTCGTGAAATTCAATGTCTGCGCATTGTCTTACTGAAAATGAGAATACTTTTAAGACATTTTTTAAATTATAAAATACAGTGTTAGGAAGAATGGCCGAAATGTTATTTTAGATGGCAGGCCTAATAATTTCTACAAGACTACTCTGACGCTATACCTGCTATTTAGCAATACATTGAGCTTAGATTTTTCATTCATTCATAATTTTTTGCCCAAAGATAGATTCTTTACTGTGAACTCAGCTTTCTCCAATCTTCTCTTTTCCGCTTACCTCTTAGTCTCCACATACTTCCCATATATCTTATTTTTTATCAGATATATTCTTCTCCTTCGGACGTTTTTTTCCGTTCATAATTTCTTCCAGTGCATTCTTCAGTAGATAGTTTCTTTTTACCCAATGGCCCAGCCAATTTTCTTTTCTCTTCTTGATCAGATTCAGCATTATTCCTTCTTCACCCACTCTTTATAGCTCAGCTTCATTTCTTATTCTGTGTTTCTGCCTGTCCATTTCTCTATATTCGCATTTCAAATGCTTCCAGTCGTTTCTCTTCGCTTCATATTTATATTTCATACAATACCACACTTCACACATAAAGCACTTCATTACTGTATTCTGATTCGCAGAGCATATTCAGTAGGTAAGAGCGTTGATGCGTTCAACCAAAGATTCCGGGATCGGTAACCGGGCCCGGAACAATTTTTCTCTTGAAATTATTCAATTCTGCTTCACAGGAAGCCTTACCTGAAAGCTAGATTTGGAACTTAAATTAAAGTTAATAGGTTGAAATGAAGGAAAGAATAGAAGTATTATTTGGGATAGAAATAGGTTATAGTTAAAATGAAGGGAAATACGAAACTGTTGTAGTATGAAAAATTACTATACTCAGCGCATTTCGAATTGACGGATCATGGTTACGTAGAAACATACAAACTACGCACGAGTCGCTGAACTGTGAAGTGGAGTATTGGTAATCTCGGCTGTTCCAGCTGATTTTAGTTGAGGAGAATGGTCCAGAAATAGGGTAAGCACGCGTAGCATAGGCAGTCCATTGCTTGACCTTGATCCTCCAGTTCGAAATGCGCTCACAATAGTGATAAGTACGGGTATTAGTAGATAAGAATAGAACATAATAAATGGAACTGGGAAGAAGATCGACTGAAGAGTAACTAAAATTGATAGTAATTATAATATGAGAGAGTAAAATCTAAACTCTCATGTGCTACAGTCTACATTATTTTATTCACTAATGGTATATAAATTTAATTACTGACACTATCTAAAATTAATTTTAAATTGCACGCCCTTTCTTTGCAATTTGTAATTTGTAATGAAGATACAAATGAATGAATGTAGAGTTTCATTGTTGCTAATGTGTTGGTTGTTGTGGACAGAGAGATTTGAAAAAAATTAATTCACTTCTGTGAACTAAAAACTTTTAATTAACTGCTCTGATTAAAGTCAATGCTTAGATTGCTAAGGATAGAGAAGGAAAGACCAGTTTAGAATTTAGATACCAGTTAGGGATAAAATATATTGTGTTATAATGAAGAATAGTATAGAAAAATAATCTATGAGAGAAATAGAAGGATATAGCAGTCTAGTATATACAGTCTCGAAGCTTGAGTTATGAGGGTACTAGGAATAATAGACTGTGCCGGTAATATTTCTCATTGTCTGTAATGAGGCGATATTAGCGATCCTAGTGGTTTGCAACTATGTATGGATGCATATTTACTACGTATTCAGCGTCGTGAATGTATGTACTCAGTGATGTCAAAGCAAGCGCTTTTTTCTGACCTTGACGTCGTGCGCGGGCATCAAGCGCTAAGTATGGAAAGAGGAAGGGTTGTGTATATGAATAAGCAGCCTGTTGGATTAAGAGCAGTGGTGCACAAACTTCAAACGGAACGTGAAATTTGATGTCATTTTTATATGGCTTCTTCTTGTCCACACCTGTGGAGTAACGGTCAGCGCGTCTGGCCGCGAAACCAGGTAGCCCGGGTTCGAATCCCGGTCGGGGCAAGTTACCTGGTTGAGGTTTTTTCCGGGGTTTTCCCTCAACCCAATATGAGCAAATGCTGGGTAACTTTCGGTGTTGGACCCCGGACTCATTTTACCGGTATTATCACCTTCATTTCATTCAGACGCTAAATAACCTAGATGTTGATACAGCGTCATAAAATAACCCAATAAAATATATAATATATGGCTTCTTTCTGTTTGATATTACCTATATTGTCTGTAAAACAAATGTACTAACACCAATGTTTTAATATTGCAGTTGTGTTTTAAATGCTAATAACATAATAAAGAGTTAAAAAGGAATACTCACATAAATTCCATAGTAGTACAACTACACCGTACTAAGTGGATGAAACACATCATTCACAAAGAAAGTGATATCCCAAAAAAAAGAGACTGAGTATGACATGATAAGTTGGAATTGATATTAATGGTAACTTTAGCCTTATAAAAATTATCAATAAAGTAATCAAAACAATATTACAGTACAAAGCAAAGTTACCTAAGTGCTGTATATGTTTCAAGTGTAATTAAATTCCATAACAAAACCCTTACCGCATTATGCTTTTAAGATGATATTTGTGAGCAACTTCCTATCATCAGAATATTAAATTATTTTCTCGTAATGTGCTGAAGCTATAGAGCTGACGTTTTTACAACACATGGACACATATCTTTTACTTATGATGAAACAGTAGTTGCTTTGTTAATTCATTTCCTTACAAACAATTTCCATGCGAGTATTTTCAAAATTTTCAGTACACTATCTTCAGTAACATTTATTTACGGTATATTAGATTTACGAAAAGATTGTGTAAGGCTACTAAATAAATAGACCTATGTCTGAAAATTTCACTTTTCTGTAAAAAAAAAAGTTGAGAAAATATTTATTTTGAATAAAAAAATCAAACTTGTGAAAAATGAGCATTATAATTAAAACTTACATTCTTATAATGCACTTATACTTCTCAGACAAATCTAAAATTTAACATGGATACAGTTTTAATAAGTTCTCTTCCTTTATCTATTGAATCAGCGCTGGCCATCCCTGAATATAGCTCGACCAAGCGACATATACTACCTCGTTCGTCTGTCTCTTTCCTTTCCGCTGTAGAGCGCTCAGGCTCTCCTGGGCTCTAAAGCGCGCGCTTGCTCCTATGGGCATCAATTGACATGACTGTACTAGACTGTAGATATAGTTAATAGTTAAGGGACGAGTGAAAGAGACAGACAGTATTGTAGCAAGACAGAGATAGATAGCGAGTATTAGGCATAGTGTCAAGCAGTGATTAATCGATAAGATGGAATGACAAGTGCAAGAGAGAAAGGATTATGACGCACTTTACAACAAGAGGATATAAATGTATTAGTGTGATCTTAGGTATAAAGAGCGTTGTGCAAGAAAGTGTATGCATACCTGTAATTTGGCACCGTATAAGAAAATGTGAGGCCCATTGTTATGTGAAAGAAATTATAGGTATGAAATTTAATGATAATAATTATGTAGAAATTTGATGGGTATAGCGTTAGACCATCGTTTGACAGAACACACAATAAACACACGTGGACAGAGAAGCATCCATTCTCAATAATTGTGTAGATAAATATTCACATCTTAAAAAAAGATGTGAACTATTTTTGCTGAATTTAAAGTCAACTCAATGTTCGGTGAATATTTACAATTAATTTTCAATGAATTAAAAGTGAACCAATATACTGTAAGTGATACATGAATTAAGGGTATTCAATTAAAATGAAGAATTCATCTCACCTCAACCGTTTCTGCAGCTTATTTGAGCATATTTCATTTTATTAATGACATCATAATTACGCAAATGTGCAAGACAACCAACTTATCAATATTACGAGGAGAAATTCGTCTCCTCAGCCTTGTGACTAATACTGCGGACGATTCTTCTTTAGACGAATTTCTTCGCCTCGGAGAAGAAAGATTTCCTGTCTTCATGAATATTAAAAGAACAAAAGATGATCAAATTAAAAAAAAAAAACAAAGAGGGGAAATTTGGTGTGAGCAAGAACATAATATCATCGTGGCTGTCTCCATGGCAACTCTTTAAGAGCTTAATTTCTGTTGCTCTTCCAGAGAATGGTAAAACTTTATGCAGGTTAGGACATGGCTGCCATGTTTGTTTAGACTCAGAAGTTTCTGTTTTCTAAATACAAAATCCTTTGTAGTTATTTCTATTTCAGTGAATATGATTAAAGCTTAACTCGTGCTCTGACTTTTTGTCGTACTTTTAGAGAAGTTAAAAAGAAAGAGCGAAAGAAACAGAAAAAGTCTAGTGTAAGGAGATTAAAGAAAATAGGGTATAAAACTGATTTTAATTCTGCGGAATAGTCTTCATGCATACAAATGATTTTAAATGATCAGATTACCAGCAACTTTTGAATACTTAGATTAACTCTCTTTTAAACTAGTGCTTTCTCGTCCCTACGTCTTTCGGATTAGTTTACAAACTGGAAATGTTACCGGGTTTAATTTTAAAAGCATTTTAAACAAGTTTTGCATTGTATTCAACTTCAAAGAAAATACAGCTTATATTATAATTCCCTTTATTACGTATACTATAGAAACGATGTTCTTTAGTTTTATGACATTCTTAAGAGAAGGTCCTACGGCCTTAACTCTGCCAGGTTAAATAAAGCCATTATTATTATCATTATTATTATTATTATTATTATTATTATTACTATTATTATTTTAAATATACTTCAGTAATCATAGAATGTTGCGAGATATTGTTGAAATTATAATTAGAATATCACATTTAGGAAAAAGTAATGGTCTTGAATGTTTCAAAATATTTTATTTTCCTTTCATTATTACCAGAATTTCAGACGCGCTTGAAGAATTTAAAATAATCTTCAAAGTTCAGTTAGCATCAGATTTTAAGCAGTGTCTGTTATTCAAAAGGAGTGAGGTACATGACATAATGATTTTACAGTCCTTTGAACAGTCCAGAGCTGCGTTCGGGCTTGGGCTGGATCCCCCTTTGGTCTTTGGTTTCTTCCGAGGCTTTCCACAGCCGTGGGACTGAAGCCGGATGGTGTATGGCGAGTCCTTGGCATCAACCCCTTTGATTAGATTACCCCCCTTTGATTTGATTACCTGGTTGGGTTTTTCCGAGGTTTTCCCCAACCAAAAGGCAAATGCCGGGTAATATTTTGGCGAATCCTCGGACCTCACCTCATTTCACTACATCTCGCCAAAATATTGTAAAAAATTGCACAAAATTGTAAAAATTGTAGAAAATTACTAAATTGTAAAACTATAAAAATTTGTAAAAATTGTAATTGTAATATTGTAAAATTTTGACTTGTTCCACATCTTAAAGCTTCATTGCTCATGTAAGATCTATGGAATAAAATGAATGAATGAATGAATGAATGAATGTATGAATGAATGAATGAATGAATGAATGAATGAATAATAATAATAATGTTTTATTTTCGCTGGCAGAGTTAAGGCCATAAAGCCTTCTCTTCCACTCAACCAGCCTTAATCAATACAATACAGAAATTTAAATTACAAATATTTACACTACACTTAAAAGGTTCTCCAGCAATATTCTTCACGAATGAATGAATGAAAAATTGGTTTCGGCTTGAAGTATATTATATTTGTGTAAAGCCTATGATCTGTGGAATATAGTTTTAAAGGTAGATGACCCAACGACTTTACACTTCGTTGAATTGCAAACATGAATATCAGCTTGAGGTCCATTACATTAATTTGTGGAAAATCTATGGATCTAATTTCCTAAGAGGAAGAACCTTGTCTGAGTATTAAAATAGGTAATTTGTTAGAAATTAATGTATTAGTAACATTTATAACAAAGGATTAAGTGTCCCAGCGTTCTTGAGGAGTTGGTAGATCTTTCAGTATCGGCATCATCGCCTTCAATCGGCAATACTCTTGGTACAATGCATCACCATTTTCAAAGTCCAGTTCTGTAATAACTTGCAATATATTTACAACTTCAGTAAGGGCACAGAATGTGGAAGTATTATTAAGGCTTAGAAAAATGATTTTCTTAAGAACTGAAGAATCGTAATCGAACAATTTTTGCAAACAGTCAATGATCCTCTGATACACATTCAGTGCTTACTTCTTAAAGAGATGCATATCAGAATCACTCAAGTTATTCAAATATTGATTTACTACCAAGCCTTGCAAACACCGTCTCATCTCTAATAATGAAATATCAGTATGAACTTTCAGAATATAATATTGCAATGAGCAAAATTCCGGACATTAAGCGTCCTGAAAAGAATTTAAGTTATTTTTTTTTCCTGCATGGACGACTGATTTCCTGACAATCTGGAAAAATTCCGAACGATTGGCAACCCTACTCAATTGCAATTATAGTCAAGATGTATTGTATAACATTGCCTGGTGTTAGTGAAAAGAATACAACCGTCATTTCAGAAATATTTAAAGAGAGTAAATTTGAATCTATCAATTTTTTCATGAGATGCTTACTAGAAATTGTAGCCTACACTGAGCTGCAGAAGAAATGCCGAGTCGAAGACGCTATCGATTTGAAATATCGTGTTACGAGGACTTCGCTTAGGAAGCAATAGAAATAGAGCTACACAGAAGGCATTGAACATAAACTCTAATATTTCTCTGTTATCATTACATCATGCAACTTGTTCATATGTATATGTCACCAATAAACTATAAATAAATTATGTATAAAATAATTATAGCCTACAAACACATCTGAACTGGCATGCATTTTCTAAAGAGTTTTCATTCCCTAAAAGGGAGAAATGTGTAATTAAATGTTTCAATTAGATTCAATTTCCAGTTCTGTATCTGTATTTATAATAAAATTTTATATTTCCGTTCCAAACTTACCGTTAAATAACTTTATGTTCGACCATGCCGAAATGTACTAATTATACACCCGGTAGCAGTCCTTTAATGCATGGTATTAAAGTACACCTACTCATTAAAGTACAGGTCTTCAGCCAATGATAACTCAGCTTACATGTGTTCAGCCAATGACAAGTCAGCTTTGTACCGTTATAAAACCGCAATTATCGATTATTCTTGGATATGCAATCGAAAGAGAATTAGCGAAAAGTCACGGAGGCTGGAAATCTAATACTGTCGCAGAAGGTTATGTTCTGTTACTATAATAATTAGCGTTAATTGTAAATAATATTCAAATAAATTCAATTTGTCATCTCGTTTTTCAATGTCGAATTCAATAATCAAGGTTATAATATTATAATACAGTATTATCGAGTTTAACGGGACTACGTCAAGGCCAATGAAATTATTGTTCCTCGGAAAAAATCAATACTTTCGCGTCTGCGCACATCTCACAATTCACGACCTAGAATAAGGTCACTTCCGATCTTGTCAGATACCTACAAATAAAATGTATACATCTGAATACCGGAAATTTCAAGTTAGAAATATGGTCGAACATAAAAAGTCGTATGAAACTCGCCTATAATGGTAATTAAGAAGCTCGTATGAAAATTATGAATCTCACTTGCGCTCGTTTCATAAATATCCATACTCGATTCTTAATTACTATCATTATAGGCTCGTTGCATAATGTACTATTATGTAATAATATTCACATATAAGTACATAGAAACAAGTACATAGTATCCTTAGTCTCCCTAATATTATTATAATTTTTTAGAATGGTGAAAAATTAATATCTTCTCATACAAAGATTCTGTTCATATTAAAGTCTAATTGGCTTAGTTTTAAAGGGAAGATGAATTTGTCAACAAACTTACAATAGGTCTACTCATGCACACAAATGTACATATTTCTTACTTAATTTTAAATATATTATTTACTTAAGTCACAAATCACTTCACACCGTAATCTCATTCCCCTGCATTTGAATGTTTGAGCAGTAATAAACTCAACCAATATAATTTTAGTTTTGTCCTTTATATGTGCAGAACTTTGACCAGAACAAATATAACATTGTAAAATTCCTTGCAAATCAAAAAATTACATTTCAAAGAGAAAATTAAAATTCTTCCAAACATTTACTATCATAATACATTGCTCTCTTAAACTGACCGAGCATATTGGGAATTAAATCATTAATAGATTTCCCAAAACACGCTTTGAAATATTTCATACAAACAATTTTTTTAAAGAAGGGAAAAAGGAGCAAAGTTGTATTAAACTTCTTTGTTTGAAATATCTCAAAGAATAACCTCTGAAATTAATGACATTACTTACGGTTCACTCCGTATTCACTGTAAGATGTAGGTAGCGTTCACAAAACATTGCTTAGTCATTTATTGCTGGTGTTTTTGTAGTTTACAAATTTGCTTGCTGCTTTGTCGTAGACTTTTTAGTTTTTCGAAATAACCTGCAGAAATGTCTCCAGTAACAATCGAGTTGATTTATCCGGAAAAAAGTACAATTTCGTGGTTCGATTAACAGCTGATCAGTAATTTTGTATCATTCGATTAAATTTAATATGCTTAAATTTAAGAGTTAGTATCACTGGTGTTATTTCCCTTCAGAAGAAAAGACTGCTGAGAAGTTCAGTAACTCCCTAAAATTCAGTGCCCGAGTCCGAATCTGAAAATATGAACTTCTAAAGCGACAATGTACTACCAGAGTCTAGTATATATAGTCACGAAGCTCAATACGTAGTAAATATGCATCCATACCTAGTTGATAATCACTAGGATCGCTACTATCGCTTCAATACAGACAATGCGAAATAGTACTGGCACAGTCTAGTGTTCCTAGCACCCTCACAACTCAAGCTTCGTGACGGTATACACTAAACTGTGATACTACTCAGAACGAATAACTTGCTTCTTCACATGACAATTAACATCTCAAGTTTATACTCACCAACTAGTTGTCGTGCTTAAATTGGCTGAGCTAACATTCATATTCAACTCACCGCTAGCTTAACGGATTTCTGTGCCGGATATTCGGGTTCAAATTTAGCAGGCTCCCATATGAATGTGTGGTGGACAGGGAATTAGAGTTTGTGTTGGAGCTCACATGAGAAATTTAATATGCACCACCAGCTGGAGGAGCATCAGTGGGGTTGCATTGGTGTGCTAGTGGCCATACAAAGTCACTCTGTGCCCAGATTTCTGTACTACCGCTCCACACAAGCACTGTAAATGTTGCTAAAAGTTGTTTCAGAATACAGTGGATTCCGCTTAATAGGACTACGTTAGAACTATGTGTTTTAGTCTAATAAACCGGCTGGTCCTCTTAACCGGAATTAGATACATACATATTGACGTGTACTGTATTTTGTTCCTCTAAGCATGGTCCTACTAACCGCAAGACATATTACGCGGAATCAACTATAGAGGATGTTAAAAAAGTATCCAATATTTTAGGAGGTGCTAGTATGAATCGAAACAAGAAAATAATGTCTAAGAAACATGGGTCCTACAACACATATTTTCTGAGATCTGAACACTTGTTTTGTTCATAGGAGGTACTCATTGTCACGTCCATTCATGGCATTGCATTCCTCTGCCCTTCGGCGTAAGGAATCACACACTCTTTCAAATTGACCTGGTAGTTCTTGATAACCAAAAGTCTAGGGGATTTAGGTTTGAGGAACAAGCAGACCAAGGCGTGGAGCCTCCCCAATCAATCTAGCGGTTCTGAAATGTCAGCGTCAGATGTTCACGTTCATTGCGGAAAAAAATATGCTGGTGTGCCATCACGCATTAACCACATCTGTAGTCTTTGCTGACATGGCACATACTCCAGCAAGGTAGACAATACGTTAGTAAGAAAGTCCTGATAACGAGCCCCAGTTAATCTCTGTGGTAGCACGTATGGCCCTATTAAATTATCACTAAAAACACCTGCCCATAAGTTGATTGAGAATCGGTGCTATACCTTGTTTCTTCAACTCCATGGAGATTTTCATCAGCCCACACATGCTGATTACGAAAATTCACAACACCATCTCTGCTGAACGCCGCTCAAATCCGCAACCAGACTTTTGTCTTCAGTATTCCTTGCTACGTGTCAATATTCCATGCCACAGGTGTCAACTACTCTATGATTATCTGGTAGTCTGCTGTATTGTAAGGCACAGAAATGCATTACCATGAATGGAAGTCACATTGAGTACCTCCGATTAACAAGTGTTTAGATCTCGGAAAGTATGTGTTGTAGGACCCATGTTTATTAGACATTATTTTCTTGTTTTGATGCATACTGTCATCTCCTAAAATATTGGATACTTTTTAACACCCTGTATATATAAATCTATCTATCTATTGCACAAAATAAGTTCGACGTTGTTTGAATGTGTAATAAATGAGGGGTTCACAACCAGAGTGGACCAAGTCCTACTGGAATAGTTCTGAGACATTGAGTCTTAAAGTTCCTGGGTCACGCTTAGCAACCTTCACCTTCCATAGGAAATGCTGCCCTCTGTGGAGTAACAAATGAGTTATGGACTTTGTTTGTTATGGCAATGAATAAATCTAAGTTTTCTTCATCCGAGATTGTATTAATCCACAAACTGATCACTGGTGAACTTGGTCCACTCTGGTTGTGAGCCCCTCAAGTGGAATTTCGGGGGATGAAAACATGATTTATTTACATGTTCTTAAATTGCTTGCCATTTGTGACTATTTAGGATAATAAACTTATCTCTAAATGTTATATAATTATATACAAAAATAAATTATTTTCATTGGTAGACAAAGTTGAAACAATAACGTACAGTATCTTCTTATTTTACTTGAGCTGTATTGCAAAGTTTTGTAGTACCGTATGTTATTTTTTTTTTCGGAAAGTAGACTTTATTTTTAACATGTTAAGAGGACTTGCACGTATTGAAAGTAATTACTTTTATTTTGTTACTAATGGTGGGTATTCGAGTTTTCGCCATTCACTCTTATGAAGCCAATTCTATAGACCAATAAAATTTACCGACAGAATCGTTGCCCAGGGTGCGCCATATAAGGCTTGTCTACACTATATGTACTCCCTATAAGATGAGTTGATAATGGAGATTTGTTGAGATGCCATAGATAGGGGAACCGGAGCTTCCGGAGGAAACACCTGTGCTGAATCAATCACGGGCCTGTCCAATAAAAGTTATACATCGGGGGTACAACGAGAATCGAATCCAGGTCACAGGTTTATAAGTTCAGCGCTCTAGCCACTAAACCACCATGGCGGCGTAAAATCATTACAGGGTTGTTTCCGATTTCTGATAACGAATTTGAATGACGTCATGTGCGTCAGGAATCACACGACAGTTGAATTGCGCCGAGAGGTGACAGACCAGTAGTGAGTGATTTCATAATCAGAGTGCACGGTGTATCACAGTAGTAATGCCCAAGAAAATCGAGGCTTTTTGGGAGGGGTACATAACAACAATTTCCGATACCAAGTAGACTACAGTTACGTGAAAATCATAGGAGCTATCAAAAAACGTGGTTTCGTTATTTCCAAGAAAGGCATCTTGTGTGTATCTGGTAAGACTGGCAAAGCTTGGATGGGATTAATTCCAGAGTGAAAAAGCAAGTAAATCCACCCCCTGTCACAAGTCGCCGCACCCCACGATATGATACAAATTAATTCCATTAGAGCTTTACCAATCTTATTAAGCACACAGAAGATGTCTTTCTTGGAAATAACGAAACCTCGTTTATTGCAGACTTCTTTTATTTTCACTTCACTGTACTTGGCATCGGAAAGGGTTGATATGTACCCCTCCCAAAAAGGCTCGAATTTCTTGGGAATTTCTGCTGTGAGTCGCAGTGCACTCTGAATATGAGATCATTCACTACTGATTGTCACCTCGCGCCACGGTTCAGCTGTCGTGTGACTCCTAACGCAAATGATGTCATTCAAATTCGTTATTAGAGATCGGAAACAACCCTTTATAAATCTGTCAATATTTAATCCGTAGATGCAGAAATAGTACTGCCATAATTTAATGTAATTTTTACAGCCTTATAATGTATCATTTAGAACTATTTTAAGGCGTGAAACGTAACTCATAGGTTTATAATTATTTGAGTCACCATTATATACTACAAAAATTGTTTAAATTTGCATGCATGAGTATGAGAGCACATCTAAAACCAAATTAAGAAGGTCGATGAAGAAAATTATTTTATATATTTTTAAGTACGGACTTGAGATTTTGTAAACATAGTCCTTTTGATATCTGTAATGATGTGTTTAAGGTTCGTGTTTATAGGTTCAGTAGTTTAAGAATTATTTAAAATAAATAAATATAATTTGCATATTTTAAAATTTTTCATATCCCCCAAAATTTAAGCATTATGTCTAAATGTTTTACAGTACCTTCCATCTCTTTAGAAAGTTTCTATGTTCTTACAGTTTTTCGTTTTACCTTGTCAAATTAGTGAAAGAAATTAAACCGATTCTTATTCAAGTTTATAAAATTTACAGGGTGTAAGCACATATTTTATTTTGTATCCAATTTTTTTTTAATTCTAAAAAGAAACTTTAAATAATAATAGACTATAGTTTAGAGAGCAAACAGTAAACATTTCAGGCTTCCTAGCATATAATTTGTGGAATCCTTAGCAATGTGCATGCAGAGAAGTGGAATGAAAAAAAAACACTGGAAAATGAGTTCAAAAGTTTGCATGCATTTTAGACTTAATGAGTGCAGCCTTTTTAAAGACGGTGTAATTAATTATAGAACTGCCGTAGGATTCTAAAACTTCGTCGGAGTATAAAGTAGGCATCATAGATTTATTTTCTGCAAAAAATGAGAAATTGAATTTTGACGAAAAATTACCAAAGTTCTACCAATATCCTTCCTTAAGTAAGAAGCTAGTCTTTTCTGACAGTATAAAACAGAAAATTATAATAGTGTTTCTGTAATGAGTAATTTTGAAAAGATAAATATTGTAAAAATCACTAATTAAAATTTAATAATTTCTGTAACTGCAGTAGAAACCGGTACTCTTACAACAATATCATAATAAATATCCATTTTATCGTACTAGTTTTCTGAAAGTGTACACAAAATTTCAGCTTTCTAACGTAATTTGTATTCCACCTTTGTGTACTGTATACACATATATGAATACTTTTCACATAGAAGATAGCCAAAAGTCGATTTCCCCATATTCGTTCTTAGATTTCATACTTGTAGACATATACAGCTGCCATAACTTCAATAAACGAATATCTGATGTAATGAGTGGTGGGTTGACAACCATGTTCGTGCGTCAACTATTTGCCAATGTCATGTCTTGTTATTGTTGTTGTTTTGTTTTTTGTTGTGATATTTGGCCTCATGGGAGAACATAACCTATAAAAGCTGTTGCTATTGTTAGGAATAAAATAATTACACCTACTGATCAGGTATATAAGAATTTATATGATCCATAATATATTCCTCGTCCAATGTGTAAATAAATGCAAATAAAGAATATAGATGCTCCATTTGCATGTAAAGTTCGTAATAGTCAACCATAATTTACATCACGGCAAATGTGAGCAGTTCTTGAAAAAGCTATTTCTCTGTGCAATAACTGGTAGTTTCTTGTTTCGAATCGCAAATTAACCGCAGAACAACGTGTTTTTATGCTACAACGTTAGTGGAAGCACAGCAAGAACACATTGTGTATCGAAAAACAGGGCTCCATTTTGAACAAAATCTGTAAAAGGTTATGTAGTCAAATATAAATTGAATGTAATTAAATGTAAGGAAGTGTTAGGGAAAGCGCCTATTAACCCGTCCTGTATAATAGTAAGTAACGAAAGTACTATGCAACCATGTAATTCATAATTCTCTTCTTAAGGGCTGGAAAAGTTGAATCAAATAATGCTTTAAATTTTTGTACCTCTGCAGTTTATATATTAGTAAATAGGTATGTAAAGATTTTTTTTTTTCATGTGTTCACGTACAAGTTGCCTTAACAATGTACAGAATGTCCGAAAATATCCCACAATAGGACTAATCACAGTAGCCTATGTGTTACTATGTTATTCACAGTAGGTTTCCTGTGGATGCTCCACCGAGCTCCACACGTCTGGAAGAGAAACTGTACTTGTTTAAAATACGGGCCACAAGCCGGGGATATAGCGCGGCACTTACCATCGATCCTTCAGCGTAGATGTTCCATGTCTCTAAACTTGACGCTTTAGATCCGTGTCTTCACAAAACGCAGACAGCAAAATCCAGGGGAGTCAAGTCTAGTGGCCGTGGAGTACATTCGATGGAACAACAGTGACCAACCCAACGGTGAAAATTAACGTCCAAGCAATCGAGCACTTGTATGGCGTAATATGGCGGGTAGTCACCTGGTATGAACCGCGCAGGCCGATTCGGCATTACTTGACAAACTTGTTGCTATGGCGATGTGAGTCGATATATACAAGATTATAACAATTGACATGATTATATACCCAGATTACTCGCCCTTATAGGCTTCGACGGCACCAACTTTTTTCAGATTTACTATGCTGCCATTTAGTTGTTACATAAGGAATCACGTCATAACTTCCATTTGAATTGCATTAGCGGCTGTACTGTTATCTCGTGTTCGTTTACGGCGGACGGGTGGCGATCCTGGCGAGAGTTCTCTTCAAAGTGCTGCCGATTTTAACATAGGGATGAGCTATCTGTTATATATAGGCTATGATCTAGAATTAAACATTGTGTGTGGAGCCTGACGAAGCACGTATAAAACACTTAATCTGTTTTGTTATATGACGCGGCTCTTTTCTGACGTACTGATTATTGCCACATATTGTAACAGAGCTCGAGGAAAGTAAAGGGACAATATTCATTGTTTTTAATTCTGCTTAAGTTATGTGAAGTATTTCATTTTTGTACCTAGTTTTGTAAATTAGGTAATAAGTGTATTTTAGTACTATAAATTAGATACAAATAGAATACTATAAATAAACATGTAAATAGAGACTAATAGCTTCATTCCGCAGTAATCTCTTTTAGTTAGATGCCGACTCGGCGACAAATTTATTTTGCACTGAACTGTACTTTAACATGACGTGTTGTTGCTGAGAAGATCTGTTGGTGTTGACGTCCCTCTGCTATTGTGAGTCGATTCCTCTATAGTCAAAGTTCATCCAAATCCTGGATAAAGGTCCCAACTTCCCAGGTCTACTTACAAGTTGCCAGTCTGCATCAACTGTAGAATGCATAACGCTAACGGCAAGTAGAAATGCTTACGCAAGTATCACTACATCGTCAACATATTAGCTATACAGGGTGTTAGGGGTCTGAATACACAAATTTTAACAGGGGTTTCTTTGTATGAAATAGAACCAAAACTTCTAAGGAAATTTTTTACAACGCATAGTTCAACCAATAAAGAATAGATTGTGTGGAAAATTTCGTTGCCGATGTTTTCATATCTTTTTAAAATTTTAAGGTTTACTATGAATATCACGATAGATATTAATAAAAGATGAACAATTTATGTCTTCGTCTTTTTTGCATAAAGTGAACCGTTTATTCACAAATGAATGCTACGTACAATAGTAATGGTTTAGTTACACGGAACGTAGGACTACACATAATACAATTTGAGCAATAATTTGTTAATAAACGGTTCACATTATGCAAAAAAAAAACAAACAAAAACATAAATTGTTAATCTTTTTAATATCTATCGCAACATTCACAGTAAACTTTAAAGTTTTAGAGAGATATGAAAACATCGGCAACGAAACTTTCGACACAATTCATTTTTTATTGGTTGAACTATGCGTTGTAGAAAAATATTACATTAGAATATTGGTTCTGTTTCTTACAAAGAACATACTGTTAAAATTTGTGCACTCAAACCCCTAATACTCTGTATTTAAAACCGACTTTTGGCGTCTTGCAGTTGGAATTACTTTATTTATTAAATACAATGCGTACAATTCTGTCATTTTTATTTGTTCTGGACGCCTGGCTCCTGCCTTGGTTTTTCTGAACCGACACCTCGCACGCATCGTTTCAGAAAAACTAATTCTTAAGGATGATAGTGAAGTATTGGTGGAAAGTGAAATGATGATATTAATGATGAGGGAAAACGGGAGAACTTCGAGAAAACCCGCTTTGTTCATCACAAATTTCTTTATGACCAGGACGGAAATCGAACCTGGTCGCCATGTTGGAAGGCAAAAAGGCTAACGACTCGGCCACACGGACGAGGTTCTTACAGCTGGGTTTGGAAAATTTGTAGGTAACTTATTTTCTATTCTATTTACTTGTCTAGTACTTTAAACTCCCACAGGGGTTTGAACTTCGTGTTGTAGAAAGTTAATTCGTTAAAATTAGTTCAAGACCACAACAGGTACCGTCATTTCCCATAACTATGGTCCTGGAACACAACTTACTATGGTCCAAGATACAACTATTCAAAGAACATTGTAGAAATAACATAGACCGTTCGTAGATAGCTGCAGTGACTTGACTTCAAACTACAGCAAAAATATACATAGACGAAGTAGGCTACTGCGTTATGGAGTACAAAATTTGAATGGACCATAGTTTTGTTCTAGGACCATGGTTATGGGAAATGATATATGAACACCAGATACAAAGAAAAAAAACATCTTTTATACAGATCGTCCTTCATAATGGTTGAATCGATAGCGTTTCTAGGTACAAATCAGACAGGAACATGTTTCGAGTCCTGTCAGGAATTTACGTATTTCCGTTTATTTAGCCATTGACGTACATTAGGAACAATGAGCTGGACTTGTAACCAGAAGTGCGCTCTCATATGGATTTGAATCCCACTTGAGCTGATTGGGTTTATTCTGAAGTTTTTTTCAATTGTAAGGCGAATGTTAGGTACTCTCATGATGAATCATCAGTATCGTCTCGCTGTCACCAATTCCTCTGACGCTAAATATCCTCACAGAAGCTACAACATCGTTAACCCTTTGATGCACGCATTTGGGAGGAAAATAAAAAATTGTGTTTGCAATGAAATTAAACTTTTATTTGTCTAAGAGAAGTGCCTCAAATTTTAAAAACTTGAAAAACTTCCATTTTTGACACAGAAAATGGGTGGTTTCACGGTAAAACCAATATGCAAAACTGCAGAACACGAGGCCTTCAGACTTATTGTGAATGATACAAAAGGAAACAGTTTCTGGTCTCATTAAGGCTAAGTGCCACTTCACATGTATTGCAGGTCCATTTACTCCTGTGTGGTTGAACTTTAGTCCTACAATAAGCACAGTCTTGAAGATCCACGCACAGGCATATGTGCCACCTTGTCGAATCTTTTTTTTTCATATGGGACCGTTGGCTTGAAGTTGTGCACAGATTTCAGTAGGCCTACTGTCTTTCTCCCTCTAGGTTTTGCAATATTAGCTGCGACCAAACCAATAACAACAGCCAACCTGGAATTCTTCAGAGTCAGTTCTCTACCTTCACCTCTCAACGAATATACCAAGAAGGCATTAGTCACAGTGACATCAACAAAATGCCAAAAAAAAAAAAAAAAAAAATGCGGTGCCACTATTTTCTGCATTTTCTATCAATCTCGTAGAAGAACTTAACATATCAGCTTTGCCAACATAACCCATATGTTTGTTGTAGTCCTTCACGACTTATGGGCAAGCAATTTCAGTGGTTGTTCCATTCTTCTCTTTCCTTGAAACAGTGGCGACAATAGATGGATCGTGGTAATTAGAAAGGAAAAGAATGGACCTTCTATCCTTCCACTTGAGCCAGGACACTCCAGAATATGAAGTACGGCTATCACTCTCACCACGTTTCATGTCGCGGTCTCTTCTTTCGTCGTGTGGTAAACCAATTTGCCCATGTATAACTGTACCACATGCATAGGCCTACATATTTTGCTGCCTTAGAGATCATCAGATTCAAACTTGTGAAAAAGTTGTCAAAAACAATTTGTGATTGTCACTAACCATCTCTTCCTTGTATTATGAACGAGGTGACACAAAAATGAAACATTTTGTTGGATGTGGTAAGCATAACTAGCCTGTTTGCATGGTGGTTACGTTTTGAAACCACCACATTATTTCTACATTGACGCCACGAAATTACAATCTTGTTACTGAAATATGTTCTACAAGACCGAAAGGCAAATAATACTAAATAGAGACTTCCGTAACTGTGATATTTTAGCATACAACTGAAATAAAAAAAAAATCACACTCCAACTATACACACCAACATTGGCTATCTTAGTGAACAGGCTGAGCAACATAAATATAGGGAAAATAAAACTCTTCTACAGTTACTAAGGATCAGTGAACGCAGCGCAGTAGTTTTGAAATAAAAACCACCCTGTAAGTAGGCGGGAAACTCAAATTTAAAAGGTGGTTACGTACTGTAACCACTGCACTTCAAAGGGTTAAATAGCGATACATGTTGCTTCCCTTCAGTAGAAAGAGTGTGTGTCTTTTCCTTCCCTTCTCCCCGTGTAAAGAGGTGATTTTGAATTAATGAACGCTGTTCTAGTGTTGGTACTTCCATGGGAATACGGTATGAGTAAACTCCAATTTAAAGTTTAATTGCATGTAAGCCGCTAAGTTGTATGAAAATGAAGCTGATAGTGACGAACCTGTTGTGTACTAGTAGAATCATCGACGTTTTCCTGCATTTGCTGCAATTTGGAATTATTCTTAACCTGAATCCTCACACACTATTTTCGTTGCAGATCTGCTGACCTTTCGGTACGTTAGAAAGACTCCGTACCATACCTCGAGAACAGAGATTTTCTCTATATGTGGTTATCTGTTTTTTGTTCAATCATTGCAAGAATGAGTATAAAGGAAGTCATAAACGAAATAATAAAAGTTATTGTAATGTTAGTAACATTATCATCAAAATAAAGTGAACAAGTACACAACTTTACTATTCTGTATATATTTAGGCAGAACTTTGCATGGATGTGATCACCTGTGGGCAGGTATATAGCTTTACTATGCTGCGTATCTTTAAATAGAACTACGTCTGAGTGCGATCAACTAGCAACAGATATTCTGTGCTGCATACGTGTGGGTTGTGCGAGAATTGAAACAAGAAGAACATAAGTAGATCAAAGAGAACACAAGGTTAATGGGATAACAAGATGGTCAAAGAGAAGGCATAGAGAACAAAGGGAAAGAAATGAGAACGTTAATTTGCAAGACAATAAGAATAAGGGGCATACGAGAACAAAACTAAGACAAGGAGAACAAGGGAATGTTAAGGTGAAGAAGGGATAGATAAGGGGAACATGGAAAATAGGAGAAGAATAAGGGTAACAGAAGGAAAAAAAGGGGAGCATAAGGATAATTAATGGAACACAAGGAGAACGAGGGATAGATAAGGAGATGAATGGATAGATAAGGAGAACATGGAAAATACGAGAAGAACAAGGGTAACAGAAGGAAAAAAGGGGAGCATAAGGATAATTAATGGAACAGAAGGAGAACGGGGGATAGATAAGGAGAAGAAAGGATAGATAAGGAGAACATGGAAAATAGGAAGAGAACAAGGATAACAGAAGGAAAAAAGGGGAGCATAGGGATAATTAATGGAACACAAGGAGAACGAGGGATAGATAAGGAGATGAATGGATAGATAAGGAGAACCTGGAAAATACGAGAAGAACAAGGGTAACAGAAGGAAAAAAGGGGAGCATAAGGATAATTAATGGAACAGAAGGAGAACGGGGGATAGATAAGGAGAAGAAGGGATAGATAAGGAGAACAACGGATAAAACAAGAACAAGGAATAGATAAGGAGAATAAGAAATAAATAAGAACAAATGATAGATAAGAATAACAAGGAAAACATGAATAGAAGAGCAAGGTGAATAGAAGGAGAAGAAGAGGAACACAAGGAGAACGAGGGGAACACAAGAGGAACAACTGGGAATACTAGGACTACAAGGGGAATAGCAGGAGAGTAACGAAGGGTATTGCATTTTTATATGAAGGTTAATTTTCCAAGTTATGTTTACCTTATACCTATTGAGAAGAAAACGTAATTCTATTTGTAAGCCAAAATTAAAATTTATTTTACATAAATACCATCATACTTGGTGTTACCATTCCAGCCGTCCACCGCCGTCTGAGCATGAAACGAGCGGACTCGAGTTAAAATCCTGGTTGGGACAAGTTACCTGGTTGAGGTTTTTCCAGGCCTTTCCCTCAACCCTTTAATAGGAAATGATGGGTTACTTTCGGCGCTTGACCCTGGACTCATTTCGTTGGCATTATCACTTTCATTTCACTCAGATTCTAGGTAACCATAGCAGTTGATGAAGCGTCGTAAAAGAATCAAATAAAAAAAACCATGCCAGTAGATGGATCTGAGGTTCGCGGGTTTGAAACCAGCCGAAGTCATTGGATTGTAATTTGCGGCAAAATCCTTCGTACAGCTTCCTTCTGCATGGGGGGTAAATCTGTCATCCTTGTTGTAAATTCACGGCACGTGAAAGGACCATGTCGCTCACAGATAGCTCCAGAAACAAAAATTATCTGACATTCTTCCCCACGTTGATTTACCTTTGCAATAGAAAGAGTCGCTAAATGAAATACCACTACAATCACTACTTAAATATCCTCATTTCATTAAATAAACTGCAATAAGGAACTTTTTTTTCAAGGCAAATGTAATTTCTTTCTTAAATCGCGTTTCCGTCGTCGTTTTTCTTAATTTTATTTTCATTAGATGACTTTGTTTTTATTTTTCTCAGATTTCTTTTTACTCCCACATCTGTGTTACAACGCGTACAAACTTTGAGTGCTATAATAACGTACCATGCTGTTTCTTCTTTAACAAACTTAAAATATTTCCATACTTTTCTTTCCCAGTTGAAAACTTCATTATCATGCTAGAAAGGTATGTGAAGGGTAGAATTACATTTTTTTTTCTGAGAATGACGAAGAGAATATGAGAACTCTTATAAAATTAACACTGAGTGATGGAGAAATATGAATAGGCTATATGAACAACCGGTTCAATTTTTGTTCTCAACCGTCATAAAAACATTTAAGGACACATTCGACTTTCTGATCCAGTATATATTATAAAACTCAGCAAAATCAATAAGCTTAAAAATTGCTTAACAAGGGCAAACGCTTTAAAGATAATTTATAATTATATCAGTACAATTATAAAACTTGGCGAAATCAATGAACAGAAAAAACAGCATATGAGAGAGAAAATTTTCAGGACATATATTTATTACATCAGTACAATAAACAAATTAAAAAAAATAGCAAAAGAAATAAGCTAAAAATAAATGTTAAATATGGGTAAATATTTCATGAAAATTTATAATCCCATCAGTACAATTGTTAAACTTGGAAAAAAAAAATGAATAAGATAATAAAATACCCTAAGGATAAAATTTCCGGAAAATTGTCATAATTATGAAATAGTAAAACGACGATTGGATTCGACAAAATGTAGAAAGGAATAAAGCGATTCGGGTTCTATCTGGTGAGCAATTTATCTCCCGAATTCTTATTCAAAACATTTGTGGCAACTTCTTCAGAAATGGAACGTCACTCACATGAGATCCTTTTGAAAAATGGAGACGATATTTTTCCGAATGCCATTTTTTCACTTTTTTTCATGATATTTGAATGATTATTGCTTTTAAACCCTTAACTTTTAGGATTGTTCACAGATAAAACTCATTGGGGTGGCTTAGGGAAATGAGAGTTCGACACATTCCTGTTGTCCTTGAACACTGAATGGAGTCTGTCATAGAATATTTGACTGTACGCGCCATAGCAGAATAATGTTGAGAAAAAGCACAAGTGTTCTTTCTCCGCGAAGGTAGACAGTTTCAGAACCTCCTTTATTAATTTGGCTAAGTAACTATATTGTTCGTATTTAATAATATTTTACATTGTTAGCTTGACATTTCTCGAATCTGCGATACTGTGCTGTCTCCGTAACTAGTTTCTGATAGTGCGCCCACGATGACTAAATGTGCTTGTTCCCGGTCTGGAGATAATTTACTCACCTTGTAGGACTTCAATCGTGCTACTCTCTAATATACAGAGTGGGCCATTGATTACTGTACCCCCACGAATAGCATATATATCGTCATTAATATAACTTGTAAAAACAGATATTACCATCTAGGCCTACTAGGTAACTAGGACATTCGATAAGTAATGGCAACAATGCTATAAATGAATGCTCCTAGCGGTGACCATTGAAATCTTGTACTTGATTATTTCATAAATTTACAATATTGAAAGTCTAGAAGTAGCCATATTTTTTAAATACAGCAACTGTTTCTGATTTATAGTAAACAATACAGCCCTAAACGTACGAACAAAAGTGACTAATAAAAATCCAAGTTGCAAGAGAAAAACATGCAACTCAGTGCTTTAGGGCATTACAAGAAGCCTGTGGGAGAGACGTCCTATCATACTGAACTATTGCAAGTTGAGTGAAAGCGAGGCATTTGCTTTCAATAAAGTTTGACATCCGAAGAGCTTTAGATTCATCAGTGGGAGATATATCCAGAAATCATGCTGCAGATGGGTCCACCGTCTTCCAAGATAATTTGACAACGTATTGTTGACATGGCAGGAGACTATACGAGTATTTGATGTATGTAATGTCAAAAGTAACCTAAATAAATTTAGTGTGAAACAGTAGGCTTAACTATGTTGCCATTATTTTTCGAATGCCCTTATATTAAGTGTGTTACAGCAACAATAAATAATGGTGAGAGATTTGTACAATCCATATATTTGTGTGGAACGTTAACGTGATTGTGGTTGTGTGATTGTATGGGTTCGGATGTTTGTGGTTATGATGTATATGTAATAGACGGTAAAAGATGTAATCGTAAAAAACCTTTGTTTTATCAGTTTCAAATAGTTGTAGATTCCCACTTGATGAGAATAATCTTAGCATAATCATACAAAAAAGAACTTCAACTTCTAATGAATATGCAACCAGTGCGAGATATTAAATACAGCATTTGTTGCACAAGCCACTAGCAATAATATTAGCTGTGATACATAAAGGATTATATTCAAACCACATTAAAGGGTTAGGTACAGCTTAAAGGAGTACAATTTTGTAAATATTCAACTTTTTTCCTCCATTACTGTATCTTGTACAATAATGAAAATTAGTATGTGTAAAACACTACCCTTCTGCTATACGATAAACATAATTTTAAGATTAATTTTTTTTTTTTTTTTTTCAAAATTTAAAATTCACTGTGCAGTGTTGAAGCGTTTCACTCATAACTAAAAAAGTGTCCAACATTCTGTGATGAAACTTTTTGTGTGTATTTATGCATATATCTACAATATGATGCAAAATCACTTCTCTGCCTTTGACAGATTGTCTGATAAAAAATAAATTCACTTTTAAAAATAGTCAAATATCAGTATTTTCTTCTAACACAAAATAAAAAGATATTATTTATTAAGGAATGTAGTTTAAAGAACATGATATTGTAAACATGAGTTTCAGCAATAAAATAAAAGAGAGTCAACCTGAAAAAATTAACAAGTTTATGAGTTATGAGGAAAATCCTTCATCACTGCACAGTATAAATATTTTTTGTCTTAAATATATTTTTTTCACATAGCAGAAGGAGAGTGTTTTACACAAAGGCCTACCAATTTTCATTATTGTACAAGATGAGCAGCTGACTACGGACTGGAAGGTCCGGGGTTCGATCCCAGGTGGTGACAGGATTTTTTCTCGTTGCCAAACTTTCAGAACGGCCCCGAAGTTCACTCAGCCTCCTATAAAATTGAGTACCGGGTCTTTCCCGGGGGTAAAAGGCGGTCAGAGCGTGGTGCCGACCACACCACCTCATTCTAGTGCCGAGGCTCTACCTCCATGCCCTCCAAGTACCTTCATGGCATGTTACGGGGATACCTTTACCTTTTTTACAGTAATGGAAGAAAAAATGTTGGATATTTACAAAAATTTTACTGTTGTAAGCAGTACCTAACCCCTTAATTTTTACAATAGTATATTGGGGAATAATATCTTGAGAATCAGAGCGGCCAGATACCGCTAAGGATTAATGACTTATAGGCTGAATTGGCGTGCTCCCGCTAAGAACCAAGATACGGGTAGAAGAGTACAGAAACTTAACGGACTTTCTCCCGCATAGGTGTCCACTTAAACATTCCGTGTTAATAATAGACAAACGGTTGGCAGCAGTGACTGGAAAAATAAATAATCTCGCCAATATAACGATGTGTTTTCCAGTTGCACGGTATCTTGGACTTAAAGAGATCGTAAAACGGCAGATAAGAGAAGCTTTTCGACATAAGATCGCTTAGTTACGTTCAGGAAACACGAAAGATCTAACACTAAGTAAACAATGCTATAAATTATGATACAGTTCCAACTGAGATACGTCTTGGTAGGGCGTGTTAATTACTTTTTATAGTATAGGTTGTTCAGGTTGGAAGAAATGACGAAGTTAATATTCTGTTCTTTTCACATATTCAACTCAAATGTTCAATCTATCATGCAACTCACTCTGAATGAGATTTTCAGTAAAATTTTGTCACACTCCTTACATGGAAATTATCCACAGAAATATAGGTTCGCATGGTCATTTTAATTCCATCATGACTTCGTTATTCTCGGATCATTTCGTCCTTCATGTACAACATATCCAGTTTGAAAGGGTCGTTAAATAACCATTTCACACCTAAAGATTAACTATTACTCCGAACTCTGCGAAGCTGTTTTCCAAGTTGAGCTATTAATTCTCTCTCTAATGCAGTGTGTATACCGCCTCTGTCTGCCTCAGCTTACATTTAGCAAAATGGACTGATTTATATTCCCGTTCATATATACCGCGGTAACGAGTTCGAAACAGCTTCACCATAGCGCGGGGTAGCGATTTTTTAAAATAACAACTGCAATGCTGTATCAGTGGGAACCAGGCCATATGTATGCAGATATTATATCAACATTCATTTTTCGATAAAACGAGCATTATATTTTTGTTCACAGCAACAGTCCAACTTTTAGTAATTATGGTGGTATTCTAGGATTTTGAAACTTATTTTTTTTTCATACTTTATATACTTAACTTATTACCTGATTCATAAACAAACTAAGTAAAACACAAAAGAGTACAGGGGTAAAACAATCAGTCACTATTCTCACAAGGGTGATATTGTCATCATCTAATTCGGTATATAACTGCAAACTTTAGTGTTTTTCTTATCAGAACTGGTAAAGGAAAATTATCATCACATCACGGGTACAATCACCTTTACCTATTTTTTCATTAGGAACAGCAATAAATTTTGCAGTAATATACTGAATAAGAAGATGACATTATCCTTAAGAAAATTGTTTTTGACTTTGTTTTTCCCCTGTACTCCTCAAATGTAGGATTTTAATTTTTAAGTTAATTTTTTTATTTTAATCTTTTTATTTACATTTATGGTTCACAGAAAAAGTACATATATAATCATTTAAAAAACTTACATATACACACTTTATAATTTTACATATATATACGATTATTAATACAGTTTCTAAAATTAATGTTTAATAGGGTAAACATTGGTAATTTCGTGGCAGTGGTTATTTCGTGATAGTTTTTCTTTGCTCTTTTGTGAACTAACCAATGGTGTTACGAGATCCAAATTTCCGCCAAGGGATTGCATATGTTGTCCAGTTTCCAGAAACATACAGCTAAGCTTTGTGTGATTATTGTAGTTGCTTCAGTGAGCTTTTATGTTTGGAGAGAGCAAATTTGCGTCGACTTCTCAGGCATACAAATTTTGTGGATGTTTGTAATTACATTACAGGCTTATTACTAAAGGTATGCATATGATATTTGGTACAAAGATTTATTGTATCTTCATGAAATTTTAGGAAATGTTTTTGGAATTTTAGATACATCTGTAGTCGCCATATAGGCTTAGCTTTACTGATAGAAATCTTAGCTGTTTGAGGCGAAATTTTGTTGAGCATTAAGTGTTACATTTTATACCATTTTAAAAATTGTATTACAATAGGAATTTTAGAAATTTGAAGAGAAGATGTGATAACAAAAAAGAAAACGGAGACGCAATGGGTTCAGTGTAGCTTCTGTTTGATTTGTTATCATGCTAAATGTCAATGATAAGTGCTAGATGACTTACTTGCAAGAATTGTGACAGAAGATGGAACATGGCTCCACCATTTTGGACCGGAGACAGAGGCAGACAATGGAGTGGCATCATGCAAATTCACCAAAGAAATAGAAATTCAAAAGTACACCTTCGGCAGAAAACGTTATGGCTACTGTGTTTTTCGATTCAGAAGGACTCTTGCCTGTGGACATCATGCCACACGGAACCACCATTAATTCTGACGGGTATGTTGCAACTCTCAAGAAACTTCAAGTTAGACGGAGTCGTGTTCGACGACATCGGGAGAAGCAGGATGTTCTGCTATTGCACGACAACGCACAGCCATATGTCAGTCACAAGACCACAGACCAGATCAGAAAATTCAGATAGACAACACTGAAACATCCGCCTTACAGTCCTGAACTGGAACCGTGCGATTGCCATCTCTTTGGTAAACTGAAGGATCCCTTCGCGGAACGAGGTTAAAAGATGACTCCCTTGTGCACGCTGCTAAAGAGTGGCTCAGACGTGTTGGTCCAGACTTTTACCGTGCTGATCTACAGGCCCTCGTTCCTAGGTTACATAAGGCAGTTGAAAGGGACAGGGATTATGTGGAAAAGTGACATTTTGTTCCTTAAGGATGCATCTACATTCTGTGAAAGTAGCAAAGCTGTAGGATAAAAATATAATTTTTAATAAACGTTATGCATTCGTTTTGGAGTTACCCTAGTAATATAGGCTATAGTAAAGTCCGTAATAAAAGTGTTCACCCTTTCAAGGCAAAGAAGATCCCTTTTCAATTTCAGTTTTTACTTTGATTTCATTCTTATTATGTGTTGATATGTATTTCTATGTTTTCTTTCTATGAATATTAGACGGAATTGCTATGTTTGAAGTCTTGTAACAATAAATGAGAATTTCATTTGACTTTAATGACTTTTTCCACAATTCTTCTACCTCTCACGAAATTATCAATCCAAAATCACGAAATTACCAAGGTTATCACTAAATAACCAACCTTTCAGCTTAAGTTGTAAAAGTGGTTTTTGGCACGTATTCAAGAACGTATCCAATCTTTTACTCGTATGTATCCAGATTTGTACAGCAAGTTATCGTTTTTTAGATGAAAAAATCGGAATAAGGATATATTTACACATTTGCATTTTAAATTAGTTTTCATGAAATTATCACGAAATTACCAATGTTTACCCTATAAGATGTTTTATCTTGCACTTGCGTCCAGTTTTAGTGTAAGGCTCAATTCCCTTTAGTACTGTATAGCCTATTCTTACAATTAGTATTTGTTCACTTGCTTAAGTTGTACGTCACGTTTCAATCTACAATGTACAACTAGCATATATAAATCTTCTATTATTCTAGTAACTTCCATTCCTCTTTCGCTACAGAAATACTTATATAATTCGTATAAGCTCTCTCTGGTTGGTAAGCCTTCATTTTTAAATTTAATTTCATAGTATTCTTTTGACATTCCTTTAAAACTATTAAATTTAGAAATAAAAAAGATAGCTAAGTAGTTTCTAACTAAGTCGAAAATGTAATTATTAGTGAGTCTAGAAAATGCGTACCCGCGAAAATTGAATTTACTTTTTAACTCAGTAACTTTATTTCATTCAATATCTCCTTCCTTTTATTTTTTATTTTTGCAATTTTCTCTGGGTTTTTAGTTTCAGTGTAAGTTAGGTTTATTTATACACGCTTTAACATCTAGGTCGTGTCGCGTGTGTAGGATATTTGCGTATTTCAGTAGGCCTTGGATTATTTTTGTGATTCTGTTTCTCTTGTCATTTATGTTACAGAGTGTAGACTTATGCCCCTATAGCTTCCATTCATTCAACTGATTTAAATTTTTAATGATTATGTTGATATTAATAGTGGTGAATAAGACGGTAGTCAATCGTCTATACAAATTTCCAAACTGGTATTTGCCTTTGTGACTGAAGGAAACAATGAAAAATCAATCAGATTGCCAGGCCATTGCATTTGAACCTGAGACTCCTGAATGGAGTCTCGTTATAACTGAGCCACCTCGTACATTCTTGATTTGAAATTTTTTCAGAACTTTAAACAACTCATATGTTTAATTTTATTATAATTATTAGACAGTATTTATTTCTGATAAGAAGTTTCGAGCTTTAGCATCATGTCGCATATTAAGACATCCAAAGTTTGAGAGCTAGGCATCGACTCTGTCATCAAGAAACGGGAGAAAAAATAGACCTACTTTTAAACAGTGAACTATAAGATATTCATACCATGCGTTTCTTCGGCTCCATTCTGAAATTCCATTTAATATATTTTACGTTAAACTCTATCGATTATACCAATATTGACAGTAACTATTTTGTGAACAAACGAATGTTTCTAGAAAAACAATAATTGTTTACATTAGCTATTGAAGAACTTTACTTTTGTTGTAGATTTCGCAATAATTGAATTTAATGACATTAATTTGATCAATAACATAAAACTGACACGCTCTTCCATAAATGCTATGAATTTAAATGCAGAAAAAACCTGCAGGCTAAAGTGTACTTCAAGCAAAGAAAAAAGAAAGATAGTCAAAAAATAGAGAATAAACAAAAAATTACACAGTTATTGAAAAAATACTCGGTTTCGAACAGCTACATGATCCGAATAAAGGAATGCTCAGCGCAAAGTATATATCTGCGCCACAGAACATATACAACCTGTACGCCATCAATGGGAGATTATCCGGAGGCCTCCGATTGAAAGCGCGCAAACAACTGCTCCAAATACAACCTAATCATGCGTACTACTAGTTGTTGGTTTCAAAACAGTGCTTCATACCTTACAGTGGGATGTACTACTGTGTTGCCAGTTCTCTCGACCACATACAAAAATGTTTCAAAATTTAACTTAAACCTCTCATTGTTTCGTAAGTTTATCCTATATGATTATAAGACATTCTTGGCCCAAAAAGTTTTTGGATCAAGAATATATACTCCCTCTTCATCACTATTTGAATCAGAATTATCAATTTGGATTATTTGACAGTTTTTGTTCTCAAAATATGATCCTACACTGCATTTACTTTTTACCAATAATTAAATTATTGCCTAAAATACACTCATAGTACTAACGCTATTAATATTAGTAAATTTTATTATCTTTGCTGCCTTATGAAAAACATTATTAATATTATGAAATATTGTTAACTACTAATTTTATAAAACAGAACACCAATAATATTTACATAATATTAGTAAATATTATTTACTTTTACCAATAAAATTTATTGACTAATATTATGAAACAGGCCCCTGGAGTTAATTTTCTACTGGTGTTTCTATACTGTATAATTCTGGTTAGAACAAATATTGACATCTTCTTTTCTCCATTATGTGCTCAAAGTTTGTCTCCGTGATTGCGATCAAGGGCTCTTTAATAGTCTGTGAAGGGTAGGTGTGTCTCTAAACTAAATTCCCTGAGATACTGGATTACCTGTTTTATGTAAAAACATCGTCAATACACGATCGGTCTTTCCGGAACTCAGTTTGTTTTTCAATAATTTCGAGATAATTTGAAACCCTTCATTGATCATTCTGTTCTGTTATAGTTTATAAGCAGCTTGTATAAGATTAGTGTGTACTTCGAATTTGAAGAGCAATTCTCAGAGTCGTTAAATTTGTCCCAGCGCTCAGTAAACCAGCTCAAAATAATGTTGAGCTTAGTGTCTTATTCATAAGTGCTCAATGGGCAAAAGAACGAAATGAGGTCGATGTAAACAGTATAGAAATTATGTCACAATGCAAGTAGAACTTAATCTGCATCTACAAGAAACTTGTAAGTAAATTTGTCAAAACAAGGAACTCTTGTGAACTGGGAAATACAGGGTGTTTCCGGGCTAGTGTTACAAACTTCCAGGGATGATGGGGAAGGGCACATGTATCAATTTGAGATAAGGAACCCTGGTCCGGAAATGACTGAGTCGAAAGTTACAAGCAAAAATATTTGTGTGGAAATTAAATAATTTTATTTCTCTGTACACCTTATTTATATGTATTTATCTGTACATCTTACACATACTGTATTCATCTGACGTTGTTTACGTTGGCTACTTACAGTATTCCATTCATTGCGCTGTCTGAGGGATGGGGACAGGAAACTACACTAAAATAATGCAGATGGCGTAATGTGTAACGGACGTGGTCGATCCTGATATGCACGTCTGTACACAGCGGTGTATGTGTACAAGTTTGTGTCCAGTCGATCAGTCCTAGTGAATGGAGGAGTACACGAGAGCGGATTAAGCAGATCTGATTTTCGAATACGGAGGAGCCAATGGGAACAGTAGACAAGCTCACAGATTGTATCGGTACAAGTACCCACGTAGGAGACATCCGGCCCATACCATCTTTCCACGACTGTTCCAAAGGTTAAGGGAAGAAGGGCACGTGGTGCCAATTTACAATTCCATTTCCACACAACTATTTTTGCTTATACCTTTCGACTCAGTCATTTCCGGACCATGGTTCCTGATCTCAAATTGATACATGTGCTCTTCTCCATCATCCATGAAAGTTTGTAACACTAGCTCGGAAATATTCTGTATAATGAAAGAAAGAGGTTGGTTGTATACATATGGATATCGATATTTATATTTTAAGGCAATTACTTTCAATACAACCATGTGGCATATGATGTAGTCGTATCTCAATTAATGAATACAAAAGTATTAATAAATAATTCAAAATTTAATTAGCTGCCATCCGTTTATATTTGTTAATTTTCTTACTAGTTTATTTTATGACACTTTATTAAGTCCTACGTTTATCTAGCGTCTGAATGATATATAGTTGATAATGCTAGCAAAATGAGTCCAGGGTCAAGTGCCGAAAGTTACCCAGCATTTGCTCTTAATAGAGTGAGGAGAAAAACCCGATAAAACCTCAACCAGATAACTTGTCCCAACCAGGATTTGAACCCGGACCCGCGTCTTTCACAGTCAGGCATGCTAATCGTTACTCCACAGCAGTGGATCTGCTAATTCTGGAAAGTCTATTTCTGCGAAATACTTAAGAACCTTCTCTTAAACTTGATATAATTTCCAGAAGAGAGATGTGTACGGTACCGGATTTACGTTGATGTTAAATTCAATTATGAAACGACTGCACCGATACGGCTGCAGATTCAATTTTGCTTCATACTCGTTTCTTCCCCACACAATGCACGCTAAGAGAGAGTCAATTAATTCTCCTTACTACCACGAAGAGCAGCACAGTCGTTTAGAACACGCAACAGTACAACTCGGTTCCTAGATACTTCAAAAAGCATGAAAATACGTTATTCACTTTTTCTTTACTTTAATGTCTGTACTACTAGCGAGGATTTAGTTCTTTGCCAAGTATTCAGCAAAGAAATGAGGAGAAAAGCCCTGCGAACATGATGAGTTCGTCTTGGTCGTTACTGTATGCCGCCATATGGAAGAGCAACTACAGCTTATAAGATACTCTAGTTTACCCATTCATTCCAAGTTTTCTTCCCCAAGGACAGGTCTTTTATTGTAAACCCAGCATTCTCCAGTTTTTTTTCTATTTTCTGCAGTCCTCTTAGTCTCCGCATATGATTAATGTATCTTAATGTTGTCTATTCATCTGATATTTTCTTCTGTCCCGAAATTTTCTCCCGTCCACCATCCCTTCCAGAGCACAATTCCTAGGCAGTTTCTTCTCAGCCAATGACACAACCAATTCCGTTTTCTCTTCTTTATTTGTTTCACCATAATTATTTCTTCACCCACACTTTCCAACACAGCTTCATTTCTTATTCTGTCCATTTCACATGCTCCATTCTTCTCCATATTCACAATTCCAATTCTTCTAGCCTCTTCTTTTCACTTCGTCGAATGTCTATGTTTCTCCTGATACAATGTCACACTCCACACAAAGCATTTCACTAGTTTCTTCCTTTTCCAGAGATCCGCAGATGTTCCTTTTTCTATTAAAAGCTTCATTTGTCATTGGTAGTCTCCTTTTGATTTTCTGTGAACAGCTCTTCTTACTTCATCCCAAGCATTTGAAGCTACCCACTTGTTCCACTGTGTTATTTAGAATTCACACTTTTACCTTCTTTATTTATTTCCTGTAACCTTGGTATTCGTATTGTTTGACTTTATCTGCATCCCATATTGCTCACAGCTGTCATTAGCTCCAGTATCACAGCCCTTAGTATTACCTCCTCTTCTGCTAACAATGCCCTATCATCAGCAAATCGTATACAGTTTAGTCTTCATCCTCAGGGGCCCAAATAGGCATAGCCGCTGACGTGGCCTTTTTAAACCACACTGAGTAACTATCACATCTCCCATGTTCTGAAAATATTTCTTTAGTAAATCCTTCAAGTAGATGGTAAGCAGGGTAGGTGATAATGGGCATCTTTATATTACTCCTCTACCTATTGAACTTTCCTCGGACATTTCTTCGCCTATCTTGACTTTGTATCGTTTCATACAAAGATTATCGAATAGTCGCCTCTTTTATCAATCCACGCCAATTTTCTTCAGGATCCCCATAAGTTTATTCCAATTCACTCTGCCAAAAGTCTTTTACAATTCCAGAGTACTACATATACCGTAATTTCCCATAACTATGGTCCTGAAACACGACTATGATCCACGATACAATCATTCAAATTTTGTACTCCATTACATAGTGCCTTGTGTATCTATATTTTTGCTATACTGTACTTTGAAGTCAAGTCACTGCAGCTATCTACGAACGGTCTATGTTACTTCTACAATGTTATTTGAATGGTTGTATCGTGGACCATAGTTATGGTAATGACGGTACGTCTTTATTCTTCTCTAGATATCTTTTCATAGCAGTCCAGTTGCATCTTTCGTACCTTTTCCCTTAGTGAAGCAAAATTGCTCTTCTTGCACTCTCCTTTCATCTTAGAATATGAATATAGATTCAGTGTTCGCAGAAGAATCTTCGCTCAGTGGGATGTCAGTCTGATAATCTTGAACTCGTTAAATTTTTTAGTATTATTTTTCTTCGGTATTGGCAGCAACACTGTCTTCATGAAATCATCAAGACATTCGCCTTTCTCATATATTTAATTGTTTACTGTGTTTATGAAATGTATTCTCATATCGACCAAAATTTCGTCTGTTTCGTACCTGTGTTTCTTATTAAATAAAATTAGTTTAGCAGAATTCCATATGTGTTACTTAGTAAAACTTGTATTTAGTTTATATGGTAGAGAGTACGTATGCAAATCTTAAATTTTGTCAATAATGCTTGAAACGTTACTTGCGTTTCAAAGCATATGAAAGCATATTGGGTTACGTATACATCATCAGATGTTAAAGGTGAATGAGTATTTGATCATTATGACGCAGTGAAAACGACAAAACAAACCAAGGCTGAATATAAGTTAATAAATAATTTAATATAATTAAATAAAGAATACAAACACACATAAATATAATGCATAATAATAATAATGCAATAAATAAGTGAATAATAAATAAGTAAAGATGATTAAAACTAACAAAGACTATAATGAGAATCAATCCAGCACAGAATATTCCAGAATACTCGTTCAACTGTGATCAAGTACAGAAGATAGAAATTGTAGTATCTGCTAATTCTGTACGGTACTTTACAATTATTCATTAAACGAAATCAGTAAACGAGAGGAGGAGTCATTCCAATAAGTTACAATACATTTTCATACTTCATCTCTGAACGAGTCTCAATTTTTCACGAAGTCACATATAATATCAAATACTTAGGGTTAGATTTCAGTGATAAAATAATTATATTCATCAGTTTCGAAATAGCATTGAACTATTCATTTTACTGTTCTGCTTATGAATAATCAAAAACTATCTATCATCAGGCAATACATTTGGTCAACCTTAATTTATCCTTTCTAAGGTGCTCCATTAAATCGTCTTCTGTCCAAATTTAATTTCAGTAAAAGGAATTTTAAATCTTCCACTGATATTCCACTTGTAATATTATACTCTTCTAGGAAGTTTCGAGGTCTTGGTCTTATGAGAGTCCCATGGGAAGCTTTTCTACAGCATTTTAATATTAGGAAAAATGACGTGAAAACATGGTTAATTCCAAATAAAATCGTCTTTAGTGAAAATTAATGAAAAAGAAAATTTTATGATATAGGCTAATTAAAACTCATTCGGCAGCTCATAAAATAATATTAATTTGATCGACGAGTTCCTATCAGATAAGTCACAAAGCTCTTATGTTACCGCCTTATAACCTGTATTAAATCCTATCGAAATAATGTGAGTGGATGCCAAGCAGTGAGTGTGAAGTAGCAAAACAATTTTCAAACTTCGGGACGTAGAGCAATACTGTGTCATCAGTGATTTGAGGAAATTGGTAGAACAGAATGGAAGAAAGTGTGTCACCACGATGAAAATTTTGAAAACCATTATTATGAAAATGACAGAGGTTTTAAACGGACCATCAGAAAAATCCTCATTTAGGGCAACAGCGATACCAATGATGAAACAAGTGACAAGAGCGACAAAATATATAACAAATGCGTATCAGGGGCGGAAGGATTAGGAAGTTACTATTTTTAATAATTTTGAGTTCTCTTTCATGTCATCCATGGTAAAGAAGTAAAATTAAATATATTTATTAGACGTTAATCTAGGCGTAGCGAATAATAACTGTATAATATTTGGTAGTGACTGTACACTCTAGTGCAATCAGATCCAGTCACAGACACAACACTTCAGTTGCGATAAGGAAACCCAGGCATGTGATTAATTAGTAACTCGCTTTCAAGCTTTCATTAACAAATTACACGATTCAAACGAACCGTTATAAAAAATTGTATCAGAATGGCGCAGTAAGAATAGTATTTGACTGCACGCGTTAATTACTTTATCAGTCTATTGATAGGTCTTACTTAGCAGTCAGCTCTGGTTACGTGTCTCATTCGCAAGATAAATAATACATCGCTACAAGCATGCTTTCACTCGGAATCTGTTGATTAACACCATAAAACCACCTGGAAAGAAAACATTTCTTTCTCACAATAAACGGTTCCCGATATTGCACAACATGCAATGTTTACGTTTTCTTTGCGTGTATGGAAGTACATAGTGAACCGTACTTGTGTTTTATGATGCTCAGAATTTTCCAACAAAAGAATATTGTGTATGTTAACCTCTTAGTTCAGCTTCAGTAATATTAATGATTGTAATATTTATGTGAATAAATAAAAAATTTTGTGGATATCAATCAAATCGAAATGATAGCAGTCCAAATCTTGGATTTAAAATATTTCGCATCCTAATCAATTCAAATAAACAAAATAGAAAATGTAAATTAATGTTAAAAATACATAATTGAATTTTAAAAAAGAATATTCTGCGACACGATGTGGTAGCTATCAAAACGATACAAATTTATTGAAAATAAATAATATATATTGAATATTATAAAGATGAAAGGAGATGGTGATTGATGATGTTCAATGAAGATTTTAAAATGGTTGATGCAATTGTCTGAAGAGTCTTTTCAGGAACCTTTAATTTTCTGTACTATATATTTTATAAATTTCGACATCTAAATACCGAGAAAGTGAATAGATTTTCCCGGTGTCAGAATTGTAAATCGTCAACATTTTGCAGTAGAAGCTGCTTTGCTATTTATAAGTGATTTAGAATTTCATGACGAATATGTTACTAAAAAAAGCTTTTAGATTAAGGGCCGAATTCATTGTGAACACTTATACATGAGTGATACTTATATCATTAGTCATTGTCAGACTCATTTCCCAGCTGCCCCTCGTTCATAAGTGAGTAATCAAATAAAGCCTAGATCATCTTGGCGATTTTCTCGTTGGTTCTATAGCTGCGAGTTCCCGCTGATAGTAAAATCACTGAGATAATCATTGTCAAATTGCGAGTTCCCGCTGATAGTAAAATCGCTAAGATAATCATTGTCAAATTGCGAGTTCGCGCTGATAGTAAAATCGCTAAGATAATCATTGTCAAATTGCGAGTTCCCGCTGATAGTGAAATCGCTAAGATAATTATTGTCAAATTGCGAGTTCCCGCTGATAGTAAAATCGCTGAGATAATCATTGTCAAATTGCGAGTTCCCGCTGATAGTAAAATCGCTAAGATAATCATTGTCAAATTGCGAGTTCCCGCTGATAGTAAAATCGCTGAGATAATCATTGTCAAATTGCGAGTTCCCGCTGAGAGTAAAATTCGCTAAGATAATCATTGTCATATTGCGGGTTCCCGCTGATAGTAAAATCGCTAAGATAATCATTGTCAAATTGCGAGTTCCCGCTGATAGTAAAATCGCTAAGATAATCATTGTCAAATTGCGAGTTCCCGCTGATAGTAAAATCGCTGAGCTAATCATTGTCAAATTGCGAGTTCCCGCTGATAGTAAAATCGCTAAGATAATCATTGTCACATTGAGAGTTCCCACTGATAGTAAAACCGCTAAGATAATCATTGTCACATTGAGACTTTCCGCTGATAGTAAGTCACTAAGATAATCATTGTCACATTGAAAGTTCCCGCTGACAGTAAAACCGCTAAGATAATCATTATCACATTGAGAGTTCCCGCTGATAGTAAAATCGCTAAGATAATCATTGTCACATTGAGAGTTCCCGCTGATACTAAAACCGCTTAGATAATCATTGTCACAGAACTCTGGCGTCTTGTAAATAGAAGAGTGAGTAGGGAAACTACAGTATTTTATTTTTGTGTATTGTGAATGCAGTTCTTAATGGAATTTTAGCGTCTTTCAGATTTTTAGATTTTTTGATAACTAATGTAAGTCACATAATTTTAGAATATGCACTGTCTTTACGCTCTCGTTTCATGAAATTATTGCTCGAAGCATCACACGGAGCTTTGTACTTCTGCAGCGCTTTAAAAATGTTATTAACTGATCACCTGACAACTTAATCATTTTAAATGTTGAAACATACTTTAAAAAATGTACAATCACAAATACAGTTCACAATTTCAACAGTCTACACAGCTAGTGTAGCCAGACGTTCTGTATAAACAGTTGATGTCCTATACTTTTATTGATTTTGTCCTGCGTTCTATATTGACTTTGTCGAAATGTCTGTATTTATATACATCCAATAAATTACACAAATTCTGTCATTAGACATCGTATAAAAATAACTGTTGAAGAATAAAAAAGAAAAGCATGTGAACGATTCGCTACTATATCCTTCTCTACCAGCATTTTGGGCTGTTATACAAGCCGAATAGTTGCTGCATGTGTATCACGTGACTATCTAGCAGCAAGAGAAATTGAACATGCCCATCTCTTCTCGCTGCGAAATTTCATCTCGCTTCGTATACGACAAGTAACGATTTTTGTTATACTGAGCGATTTTGCCAGCGAGTTCTCGTTGCTACTTCGCTCGCTGCTATAAAGTAGCAAAGTGTTACCTAAGCTTAAGTTAGCACTCATTCCAATAAGCGAGCTGCTGGTAGGATGCCCACTTAAGTGCCATTCGTATTGATTTCTGACCAGACTAGTTGTTCTTTAGAAAATAATAATAGTGACTCCGTGAAATATCTTGAATTTTATGCCGGACATACACTGCGCAAAGAAAAACGATATTTTTAGGTATATGGGGAATGACTTAGATCAGCGGTCATCAGCACAGTGCACCCTCGGGTTAGCGGATAAGAGACTGCAATATGGTGCATCTTTGGCTGCTGGCGGGTATGCTCTCTCCCTCTTTCTTCTGCACGACGGGGCATATTACGAAGCACTACTTACCCGTTACCCATTTCAGCGAGTTCCCACGACCACTGCCTTAGATGTTATGAATATAATTTAAAAGAAAAAGTTTTCGTTTCATCAAACGGGCTATTTTGAACATTTTGGTGACACCAGTAATAGATATTGTGACCAGCAGATGTTTACTAAACTCTCTCAATTCTTGTAACAAAGACAGTAAAGCAGGTTTAGCGTGGCTAAGATTGGGGGCATGGAAGGGTAATAAAATTGTCAACGAAAAATCAGAGCGCCTTTGTTCACTGTGCAGAGAAGAAGTCTCCTGGAGAAATATTTTGTTGTAGAGTGTCGAATCGGAACATATCCGGAGAAAATATATACCACCCTCGATGCTAAGCCAGAATAGGAGTTCGCTTGGATGTCTTGACCTCATTGGGAATAGAGAATGCGAACCAAAGACTGGATTGTTCCTCTTGAAGGACAGACAGATTATAACTTCAGCTGATGAAGTTTGTGATGCGAACTGACGAAGGGATAATGGTATCTACTCAATTATACCCTTTTATACCTGTTTTAGGTTAGGATATATTATATAATGTGTTTTATGTGTGCCGTTTTCATTTTAATCTGTGTGTTCTTTTGGAGAGTGGTTGGAACTAATCATAGGTGAGGGGGATGAAACCTACAAAGTAGAACTTGTTTTAGGTAAAACACGTACGGTTAGAAGACCCGTGCATTGGATTTAAGAGAAAAATTTCATAATTTAGTACATCTGTATGTATAATATTGCTCAATAAATTCATCTATCTACTAAACTCTCATCTTACTAACATTATTGTTCTGAAGTTTTAAGCAACTTCATCTTTTCAGGTGAATATGTACAATGATTTGCATTAGTATTAATCTTCAAACCTCTGTAATGTGAAATATTTATTTTATTTTATTAATTAAATACAAGGAAATTTTTCCCATATCTTTCTTTCAGTTTGTTTGTTTTATATTATTTCTTTGTATTTGCATACTTAATTCTGTAGATGAAATCTTTCTTGTTCAGTGAAATGCTTCCCCTTAGGCACAATTTTAGATTAATAAGACATGTTATAATAATATTCCTTACAAAGATGAACTCAACACTGCAATAATTAAAACCTGCCCATGATCTTCTGTTCAGTAATATAAAAAACAGTGATGCAAAATGCTGCAACATCACAGGGTGCAATGCTGTCATATGAAATATTGTTAATTGTCACTCATTGTATCAGTGTAACGTACATCTGCTATACGTGTCGTTTATGAATTATAAAAAGATATTAGTAATTCGCTTATCACTTACAACTTAAGCATTCCAGTCATTTATAACTCTTAACTATGAATTCGGCCTTTGGTCTACACCGTTAGTTGGAGCTTTTCATATCTTGTAGGCCTACTTGTTTTGACGGATTATAACCAAATGTCAACGTTACGACAATTTTTTCACAGACTATAGGTGAGAAGACGTACCATGGGCACCACGGAAGGAATCCACTTCGGTATTATTTTCCTTTGCAGAGGGATTATTTGTTCTATTTGCACAGGACGTAACGGCTCGTAATCTCGTTAAATATAAAACTGAGCTCTTGTTCTTCAAATTGCTGGCTCCCTTAAAACTGCCAGCAGGAATGGCTCTCACGCTCATTAGATGGAATTAAATGCTGCTGAAGAACGCACGAGGCCGATTTAGACATTGTGTCGGTTACTTTCCTTCATTTCCTTTACGAGCATTACTGTGTCTACTCATTTATCTTTTCACGTAATTTGTTGCACACGGTTTCCTTACTCAGTTTCCTGTTTTCCCCTTTATTTTATTTTCTCTCTTCTTTATTTTCTTGCAATATTACCATGCTACTTATTTTTCTACCTACTTTTTCTCTGATTTAGTCATATATTTCCCTTCATTCTCATCTATCTTCCTTCTTTCCTCATTAGTTATTTTAATTTTTCTCCCCTTTCTTAACTGTTATTCACATTTTACTTTATTTATTTTCTTATTTTACTTTTCCTTACACTTTTCTTCCTTTGCAGAATGCATTTATTAGTTGTTATTATCTTATCTGCTTCCAGGTTATAATGTCCATAACAAAATGTCCACAAGTACAAAAGGTCCACAAGAAAATGTCTATAAACTAAATAGTCCAACATTTGATGTCCTATATAGAATTTATCCATGGAGTAGAAAAGCCCAACATCTATCTGGTCCACCATAGTGCATGGGATTTTTTGAGGTTTTGTATTTCCTTTAGTATATTGCCTAATTGCAATAAGACTGAAGATACTTACGCACTGTATATAATGAGATAAAAAATTATTCAGCACATTTAAATCTCACTTGCAATCCTACATATACAATGTCTGATTTTGAAATCGCCAATATGAAGCTTGTCGACTGGCATTCCATTAGGCAGTAGTGAATGGGTGTCTTTTCCACTTCAGTCAACAGGGATCTGAGGGCACAATATTTGGATATTGAGAACCCTGAAGTAAGAAACCAAATACAGGAAATTATGGGAATGCCGTTTATTCCGCTAAATGATTTGCAATTTATTTGGGATTTATTAAATGAAAGATTTGTGAACGATATCTTGGACTTAGCATATTACATTGAAATTACATATATTACTGGTCATCCGGCAAGAGGGCGAAGGCAAGCAGTTCCCCCTAGATTTTCTCCTGAGACATGGAACGTCTATGAATTAGTAATTAATGGAAGACAGCGTACGAATAATGTGGTTGAAGGATTCCACTCCCAATTACAACGACTTGCGGTAGCACATCACGAGAACATTTCGCGATTCGTTAGCCATTTGCAACAACAGAATCTGAAACAGAACATTTAGTAAGCCTGGTCCTTGGTGGGCATACAAATATTAAGCGGCCAGTAAATAGACGATATATCAATAAATCAAACGAGAATTTTCAACATTGTCGGTAATTACCAAGATTACAAAGATAGGAATGAAATTTTTCGATATCTTAGAGCGACATCATACCATTTGAAATTATATAGTGGCCCTCAAGGTGAACAATAGATGTATCTTTTGTATTACGTAACATAATTGAAATGACAATAAATTTCTCGGCACATTCTGTGCAGTTTTCCTTTTTAGACATTTTAGGGAAATGGACGAATTTATTTGTGGACATTTTAAAGCGTAGGACATTTTTAAGAAGAGAACTTGCTGACAGTGGACCTTTTTAGGTAAGGACATTTTTATGGCATGGACGAATTTTCTATACGGACATATCTAAACGTCGGACATTTTCGTAGAGAGGACTATTGCAAAGTGGACCATATCTCACTTAACCCCTTATCTTCTTATCTTCTTTATATCCCTTGTTAATTTTTTTGCGTGTGCATTTCTTCAACTGTTTACTCACATACCTTATTTCAAGTTATCTTTCGTTTCAATCTTGCTTGCTCATTAATTTTAATCGCATATTTTTTTATTTTTCTTCCTGTCTACTTTTAAATTTCTTCTGTTTTCTTTTCTTAGTTTGTTCTTCCCTACACATTTTCTCCAAATATTTTTTATATTCTTTCGCTTAATAACTTTTTAAATTTTTCATTTTCCTTTCTATTTATTTTTCCTTTATTTTCGTACTTTTTTCGTGACTTTTTTATTCTTATATATGTTTTGTTATTTTCTATTCTATAATTTGCCTTGCTGTTTTTTTTTCCATTTTATTTGTCTTTCTCACTTTTGTGGCTATTTAACGACACCGTATAAACTGTAGGTTATTCAGTGTCGACGGATTTAGTGATGGGTATGATATAGTAGGTCTTTTTATCGAGCTAGGACCGAGAATTTGTCGTATGATTACCTAAAATCCGCCTTACAGTTAAGAAAAACATCCGAAAATAATCAGTCCAAGTGGGATGCGAACCCACACTCGAGTGCAGCTCCGAACCAGCAGGCAAACGCATTACCGCCTCTTTCAAATGCTTTTTCTTACTTCATTATTTGGAAACATATTTTTTTCGTTCTCCGGTCTTTTATTTCCTACTTTTTTCCAACTGTATTTAATAATTGTTTCCTTCTTGATTTTATTTGTATATTCAGTTTTTATATTTATTTAGCTGTGTTTATTTTGATTTTTACATTTTTAGCTTGTTTTTCTTTAGGCTATATTTCTTTTTGTATTTCTCTCTTTCTTTCTTAAATTATGAAGTATTTCGGATTTCTTTACGTCCTTATGTTAATTCGGTTTACAGATAAGATTTTTAACCCCTTACCGCTTAGGACAGTTTTGCACACTCCGGTTTTATATTCAGATAACTTAAGTAGTTCTCTCTTTCTCAACTGATGTCACATATGGTCAAATCCAGTTATTGACAGTGTGCCATATCTGTCCCAGTATGCAGTTTGAAATATTATACGCTTATATTATAACTTATATGAATATAAAACCGGTATGTGCCATATCTGTTCCAGTATGCGGAAAGTAATTGTTAGACTTAGAACGTTGAATTTATTGATTGTGAATATGTTTTCCAAATTTTGACATTTCTTTTACAAGAAATAGTTTTTAAATGATCCACAACTGAAGAATCGACTAAGGCTTTTGCTACAGGCGAATAATAATACATCACCGTTCATCGTTTTAACCCAGTTGGTGTAAGGCCACAGAATAGAGTATGAAGTATTTCTGAACAATGACTAGCAAAATGTTCATCAATCTTTTGCCTCCGATGATTATTCTTTTTTCTCAAATAATTATCTTATTCTAGGGCTCATAATTATATGTTGTATGACTGCATTCCTTGTTTAACGAATCTCAGATATTTTTATGAGAAAATATTTCAAAATATTTTGGAGAAAAGAAGTACAGTTAGGTGCTTTCGTCATGATGAAAGCTGAAACTCTCTATTTTCCTGCAATATCGGATTGGGTATTAATATCAACACATTCCATCGGCAAATATATCGTACTATCAAAAAGGATTGCGTTATATGGCAATAAACATTTTTAATAGCCTTCCTATCGATATAAAAAAATCAAACTCAAAACACAAGATTATTTTGGGCCAAATTAAAGAAGTACCTAATTTCTCACATCTTCTATTCTGTAGGTGAATTCATGACATTCAATAACACTTCATGAAATTGATACTAAAACAATGTGTTGTACTGTTAGACTATATTGTAAACCTCGTCTGTATATATTTCATCTAGACTGTGACCATAAATTAAGACTTTACAATAATTTTAAGTTTTTTTACTTGTTCCATATTCTGGCTGTGAAGCAATGTGTGAATACTATGGAATGTTAATAAATACATTACAATACAATACAATAGTTTATTTATAGGCCTTCTGCATATGAGACAATAAGAGAAAACTTTCGGAAAATAATTATAAAAACCTCCATGAAATTAGTACAAAATGTTATTTTCGTGTGTGTGTGTGTGTGTGTGTGTGTGTGTGTGTGCGCGTGCGTGCGTGTGTGTATGTGTGTGTGTGTGAACACTACAATTGGGTATACACCCGGTGGCAGTGATATATATATAATATACAATAATTACAATTACAATAATACAATAAGTACAGCAATAATAAAGAATAAAATAAAATAAAATAAACGTAAATTTATTTCTAACTATAAATAGGTAGATGCAATAAACCTAGGACTATAAAAAAACTATTCTATGATAACGCCTACGATAAGGAAAAGTAAATCTAACTTTCATGTACTTCTATTTCACCCAACTATTACCAATTTAAGTAATTACATATCACCTTAATTAATTGCATACCAACTTAATTACATATCATCTTAATTAATTACATATCACCTTAATTTATTTACGTATCAACTAAATTACATATCACAATCAACTAAATTGCATATCAATGTCCTGTCTGATTCAGATATTGGCGATGAGTAGATTTTGTTCTATTACTTTCGTACTTCATGAAAGAAAACGTCATCGAGGAATGTAACGAAGCGACATTATTTTGCCTTGTGTGTCAGTCGATTTATTTTAAACCTGTTCAGCTGCACTAACTCACGTAGCCTATGTGGTAAGTCTCAAAACAACGTTATTCCAGTTTACCTTGGATATAAACTACACTAATAATTTAATTAGTTGCGCTCATACCATTGTAATTTCCACATTTCCCACTGACACGAACCGCTATAAAGTACCTAGTCAAACGATTAGGAACGCTAACCTGATTTACTTCATGCACAGAATAAATCAAATAATCTGGCCTAATGCAGTCGATTTCAAACTGCTCTATTTCGGTTAAAATTAGTTTATTTAAATACAGTTCTTGTCGAAGGATATGAGGAAAGCTAACCTAATTTACTTTGAGAATAAATGACATAATTATTAATCAGAGAGTGAGACAACCGGCTCGAAAATACTCTTCCTGTTACGAAAATATATTTGTAAGTAGAAAAAAGTCTTCTTTGTTTGTTTGTTTGTTTGTTGTTTGTTTGTTTGTTTGTTTGTTTGTTTGTTTCTTTCTTTCTCTCTTTCTTTCTTTCTTTCTTATTCTTTTTAACCTGACCTTTTTTTCCGAATTACACATTATTACTAGTAGGGGAGAGACATGAAATAAAAAAAATATTTATTTAGTTCTCACTGCACGTGCAGAAGTAGGCTAATTATGGAAGAAGAAACGATAACTGATGAAATGGCTCAGGTCACGGAAACTGCAACCATTTACACACCAGACGTTATGCACAGCCTGACAGTCTCGACAATTTCGATCATAAACCTGATTTTTAACTAATTGCGTTTGGTGGAACCGCGCTTTCTGCCCTCATCAGCAATTCTTTGTGCAACAAGTAGTTACGGTTGAATGCCAGTTCCAGGCAGCGCAGCTGCAATTTGTCCAAGTCATAAATTGATGCATCAGATACATTTACAGGGATTTATGTAACAGCTGTAGTGAGAAATGTGTACCGCACATAATAATTGCAATGAGAGAAAATATATTGATACGCGCTTGTCGTACACATGTATAATTTAATGCTATCATCCTTCCGCAATGCAGTTCTGGGCATGAGAAGGGAAGTAAAAAGGTCGGAGAAACCCCCGCCCACGTACTTTTCGTTCACACCGCCATATAAAAAAACTCATAGGAAGGCTCTGTGCTTCAGTGGTGGATTTTAGGTAACCGGGGAGATCCGAAAGTTCGTAAAAGCTATGATGCCCCCCTGATACAATCCGTCACTGACTTTGCTGCCTGCTCGTACCGCATCAAAACATTAATGTCTCAGTTGGAGAAGGTGGAGTGAGGAGTTGAGGGTTGTCTGCATGACTCAATTGAGGTATTAGCGCCCAGTTCTGGTCTTTTGGCTACTTCTGCTATTCCTCAAGAGAAGAATAGTGCATTTAAACCTGGATAGGGGCGGTTTGTTCTTTCGGATAAAAAAGAAAAAGAAAACTTAAGCCGTGTTCTATATCGCACTAAGGGCCGGTTTCGTCAATAAATGTTAAAATGCACTAATTGTTTGTTAACACATGCTAGAGTTTAAAAATTATGTTAATTCTTCGTTCATTTCGGCTCCACCAACCATTTTCAGATGGATGTTAACTAATATTTTAATTTTCTCGAAAACTGGGACTTCTCGCAGTATGGATGAGGGAGACCGTGTGAGAATCTAAAGCGTTTCTGAACACATTTCAGTCGCTTCACATAGAGAAAACCTGTGGAATATTACGATCTTTTTGGCAGTTATTATCTATTATTGAAATTGAACCGTTAATCCGCGGAACTGTTGTTGCGAAAAGAAATAAAAGGTTCAATTTTACTAATATGCAAAAATCTATGTTAGTTGAATCGATAACTGAATATTAAGGTAGTTTAGAATGCAAGAAACAGATGGTGTCAAAATCATGGTCAGGGATGACGAGTGGATGCGGATTACTAATGCATGCAATTGTCATGGAAGGTTACCGCAAGAACTAGGCAACGCAACGTAACATTTTGCGCCTGCTCTTTAGTTGATGGAAACGTTATATAGGTATTTTCGTCTCATTCTCACTGCAACATTAGAAACTAACGTAATATCTGTAACATGGGACAGAGAGAGAGAGAGAGAGAGAGAGAGAGAGAGGGGGGGGGTATAGGCTAGATTCATTGTATATTACAATCTCTCGCGATTTTAGTTTATAATCTTCCTCACAACTATTTTCGAGAATCTATATTTCATTAAAACTTCATCCTGAGCTATTATTTCGAAATTATTTATCATTTAGACCTATACCAGTTGTCGTCAGCAAAGGGTAAGCAGAGCCGTCCCGTGTGGCCCTTCGTGCAGCAAGAAGAGGTAGAGAGCATACCCGTTAGCAGCTACGAGTGCACCATGGTCCACTGTTCTCCGCGGGTAAAAGACGCAATGTACTGACGACTGCTGACCTATACTCTCTCCCGACGACGACGTACGGTATACAGGCTGTTTCAAAGGTGATGGTCAATAATTAACAGCTGAAAAGCACAAACTGAAACAAGCAAAAAAAAAAAAAAAGCTCCAACATTGGTCCGCAAATTAACCGTTCATGCAATATTCCGTAAAACAGAGAAGGTTCTGGTTGTTAGCTTCAACAATTTTTTTAACTATTTATTAAGTAAGCAACAGAATTTTCTTCTGTTAAAAACTGAACTATGACTGATTGATAAAATTACACTGTAGATGCAAGATTATAATTAAATGATCGGACCAATAAGTATTCCGGATATGATAAATTAATATACTATGTATAGCTGTTAATAAATTACAAATAGAACTGTAACACATTACAATAATTATAATAGTAAGTAAAAAAGACAATTATAATTATAATAAATTACAATAATTAAATAAAGGATATAAAGGATATAATTGAAGAATGGGAATGAGAAAGGATAAATTAAAGAATGGGGATGAGAAATGATTTACTTTAAGAAAGGGGATAAGAAAGGATATTATTAAAGAACGGGAATGACAAAGTATATAACTGAAGAATGGGAATGAGACAGGTTATAATTAAAGAACGGGAATGAGAAAAGATATAATTAAAGAACTGGAATGAGAAATGATATAGCCTTATTGAAGAATGGGAATGAGAAAGGATAATTGAAGAATGGGGAAAAGAAAGGATATAATTGAAGAATAGGAATGAGAAAGGATACAGTTGAAGAATGGAAATGAGAAAGATATAATTGAAGAATGGGAATGAGAAAGATGAAAGATATAACTGAAGAATGAGAATTAGAAAGATATAATTGAAGAATGGGAATGAGGAAGAATATAATTGAAGAATGGAAATGAGAAGAGATATAACTGAAGAATATAAATGAGAAATGATATAACTGAAGAATGGGAATGAGAATGGATATAACTGAAAAATGGGAATGAGAAAGATATAATTGAAGAATGGGAATGAGAAAGATATAATTGAAGAATATAAATGAGAAATGATATAATTGAGGAACTGTAATGAGAAAGGATATAAGCGAAGAAAAGAAATGAGAAAAGATATACTTGAAGAATGGGAATGAGAAGGGATATAACTGAAGAATGGGAATGAGGAGAGATATAACTGAAGAATGGGACTGAGAAAGGATATAAGCGAGGAATGGGAATGAGAAAGGATATAACTGAAGAATGGGAATGAGAAAGATATAATTGAAGAATGGGAGTGAGAAAGATATAATTGAAGAATATAAATGAGAAATGATATAATTGAGGAACAGGAATGAGAAAGGATATAAGCGAAGAAAGGAAATGAGAAAAGATATAATTGAAGAATGGGAATTAGAAGGGATATAACTGAAGAATGGGAATGAGAAGAGATATAACTGAAGAAAGGGAATGAGAAAGGATATACGCGAAAAATGGAAATGAGAAAGGATATAACTGAAGAATGGGAATGAGAAAGATATAATTGAAGAATGGGAATGAGAAAGATATAATTGAAGAATATAAATGAGAAATGATATAACTGAAGAATGGGAATGAGAAAGGATATAAGCGAAGAAAGGAAATGAGAAAAGATATAATTGAAGAATGGGAATGAGAAGGGATATAACTGAAGAATGGGAATGAGAAGAGATATAACTGAAGAATGGGAATGAGAAAGGATATTACTGAAGAATGGGAATGAGAAGAGATATAACTGAAGAATGGGAATGAGAAGGGATATAACTGAAGAATGGGAATGAGAAGGGATATAACTGAAGAATGGGAATGAGAAAGGATATAACTGAAGAATGGGAATGAGAAGGGATATGACTGAAGAATGGGAATGAGAAATAATATAGGCGAAGAATGGGAATGAGAAAGGATATAACTAAAGAATGGGAATGAGAAGGGATATAATTGAAGAATATGAATGAGTAATTATATAGTTGAGGAACTGGAATGAGGAAGGATATAATTGAAGATTGGGAATGAGGAAGGTTAAGAAACGGCGTAACTGGGGAATGAAAAGAAGGAAGAACACAACTAAATGTTGGAAATGAGAAGGGATGTAACACTGGAAATGAGCAAAGTTATGAATGAAGAATAAAAATTGGGAAAAGATGTAACGGAAGAATAGAAATGAAGTGTGGAAATAAGAAAGGATAGAAAAGTGGAAAAATGGAAATATAAAAGGTTGTAATTAAAGAGAGAAAATCGAAATGGACGTGACTGAAGAATACAAATGAAGATATAATTTAAAAGTGTAAATGAGAAATGATATAAATAAATTACAATGGAAATGAAGAAGGATGTAACTGAAGAATGGAAAAGAGAAATGACACAAATGAAGAAGAATAATAGAAAATGAGAAAAACTATAACAAAGCAGTGAAAAAGAGAAATTATATTACTAAAGAGTGGAAATGAGGAACGATGTAACTGTAGAGTGAAAGTGGGAAAGGATGTAAGTGGAGAATGAAAATGGAAAAGGATATAAGAGAAGTGTGAAATGAGAAATGATATAACTGAAGGGTGCAAATGAGAAGAGATATAACTGAATAGCAGAAATTAGGAAGGATAGAAAGAAGGAATAATATAATAGAAAGAGGACTGTAATTACGATGGATGTAACAGAAGAATGAAAGGAAGAAATATGCAACTTAAATATGAACATGTGAAAGAAATGTAATAAAGAAGAATAGGAAGAAAGAGCAATTGAAGTAATTGCAAGGGATTGTTGGAAAATGTGAATAGTGCCTACTATAGGTGGAATATAAAAAGAAAGGAGATAGTTTCTGGTTAAAGAGAGATGGAAAAGAAATATGATAGATTCATGTTTGGAAATGCCCATGATTACATGTCACACAGACACTCACTCCAGGATATCTGAGCATTTCCACAGATGTTATTAAAGTTTGGCGCACTCTAAAATCCTATGATAAAATTAACAGAATTGTGGAGATTTTTACTTCTAATGTCAGTAAAATGCTATATTGTTGCGAAACGTAAGAAAAACACATAAAGGTTGAGTGGTGATAATGGGCTATATGTAAGAACTCTCTGCCCAGTTCATTGGAACAGAGAAATCCATAAAGTTGCAGATGGGAAATAACATTACCTCATAAAGGCAGACTCCCAGCTGTCATAAAAGCTCTTTGTACAACCCCGAGTGTCACGAGTTAAAATCCGTGACTGCGGTAGTTCTGAATGAAGCCGGAACACCAACTACGGTGGTATGATATTAAAGGAGTACTTACGGTTCGTATTTTGAATGTTATTGCATCTCTTACGTATGATCCAAAATATAATATACAGTGTTTTGAAAAGTATCCAATATTTTATGTGCTAGTATGCATTAAAAAAAGAAAAAAAAGTCTAATAAACATGGGTCCTACAACACATATTTTCTGAGATCTGAACACTTTTTCATAGAAGGTGCTCAATGTGACATCCATTCATGGCAATGCATTCCTCTGCCCTTCGGCGTAAGGAATCACGCACTCTTTGAAACAGACCTGGTTCTTCTTGATAACCAAAAGTCTAGGGGATTTAGATTTGATGAACGAGCAGGCCAAGGTGTGGGGTCTCCCCAATCAATCCAGCAGTCCTGAAATGTCAGCGTCAGGTGTTCACGCTCATTGCGGAAAATCTGTGCTGGTGTACCATTCTACATGAACCACATCTGTAGTCTTTGCTGACATGGCACATACTCCAGCAAGGTAAACAATACTTTAAGAAGAAAGTCCTGATAACGAGCCCCAGTTAATCTCTGTGGTAGCATGTATGGCCCTATTAATCTATCGCCAAGAACGCCTGCCCATACGTTGATTGAGAATCGGTGCTGATGCCTTGTTTCTTCAAGTGCATGGGAATTTTCATCAGCACACACATGCTGATTACGAAAATTCACAACACCATATCTGCTGAACCCTGCTCATATCCGCAATCACACTTTTCTTTTCAGTATTCCTTGCGACATATCAGTATTCCATGCCAGGGCTGTCAACTACGGTATGATTATCTGGTAGTCTGCTGTATTGTAGGGCAGAAAAATACATTGCCATAAATGGACGTCACATTGAGCACCTCCTGTGAACAAGTATTTAGATCTCAGAAAGCATGTGTTGTAGGACACATGTTTATTATACATTTTTTCTTGTTTTGATGTATACTATCACCTCCTAAAATATTAGACCTCTATCATTATAATTTAAGCTTCTTTTCTTCCAAAACAAAGCCAATCCTTTTATAAAAGTTTGTGTTATTTTGCATGCCACTTAGTTTTTAGAACGGTGGATAAAGAGACTAGCCCACTCCTTTCATGAAAACGGACTGAACGCGTTTTGGGATCACATTCTTCAATTGTACGAATTGTAATATCATTATTTATAAATTATAAAACTGGTTAAATGGATTGAGTGAGTTTTGGGATCACACTCTTGAATTATCGGTTATTATTAGGACAGTATGGGCCATAGTTTTTAAGGTGAGGGTTTCATTTATTTCTCGAGATGTTGATGGTACTGCTACATCTTCGGAAGTTGAACGAATGTCCTCTCTGTTGTGCAAATACCTCGTGCACATTTTCCTATCATCTTTTCATTTTCCCGGCATTAACTTAGCACAAACGGTCCTCCATGCTTCTTCAATCTCTTATGCTCTAAATCCTCAACTAATCTTTGAGTCATAATAATTAACTGATTACAAAACTTGTAATTAAACTCATATTTTGATCGTATTAATACTAATTTATTTACCACAAACAACAATGATGTTTACACTGAAACAATATAACGTACAAACTGCCTTGGCGTTGTCCTGGGTAGCATAGTAGGTATAACGCCGGCCTTCTGTGCTCGAGGTTGCGGATCCGATCCCAGCCCAGGTTGACGGCATTTAAGTGTGCGACAGGCTCATGTCAGTAGATTTACTGGCATGTAAAAGAACTCCTTCGGGACAAAATTCCGGCACACCGGCGACGCTGATATAACCTCTGCAGTTGCGAGCGTCGTTAAATAAACCATAATTAAATTTTTAAATTGCCTTGGCAACGAAGTTCAAAACTTTCTTATAGGAGAAATTTGTACTTGTCAAAACAAATTTATACAGTATTAAAAATTAAAAACAAATTTACTTAAACGACGGTCGTCCAAAAATATTACGCAATACACATGCGTTAAGTGCTTCACCTAGTTTTTTTCAAAATGTTTCCTCGATTCTGCTATAATGCTCTTATCACACTTGTATCGTAATATACTATTGTCCAACATAGTGATGGTTTTTCTTCTGTCTCAAATATTATAATATTTACAATCCTTTAAAGTTTGAATAACCCTGTATGTAGGCTGTTAGGATTGGTCCGCAAGTACACATGAATATCAAAGTGTTTTTCCCCTTTCTTCGAAATACAGATTTAATAATCTAGCAAAGTAAGTTTAATTGAGCTATTTTCAGCTCGAAGCTTGAAATTGTTGGAATATATTACTTTGTATTTTGACGTCAGGTACTACCACATTCTCTCTTGTGTTGTCTGAAAGTCATTCTAATTTAATGATCCAGGCCGTTGCATTTGCTTTGAGTAATAAACTGCAGCGTCCAACAAAATGTGTCACTCCCTCTTTTAAAAGTCATGCGTTACGAAGTGTCGGCCTCTCATCTGCATATTTCACTACTATACGACACTTTCTCAAGTTCTTCTATGTGCAAAATTGCTTTAAATCTGTACAGAATTGCGGTGGCTATTCTGTTCTTGCTCTACCGGCAAGGTAAATTAACGTATAATGAAAGAAGTGTCGCCTTACTGCTTGTCATCAAAGGTTAGAGATTCGATTCTATGTGTACATTACTGTATATTGTCTGTTGTTTGAATGACTCTTCAGTAGAATTTTGCTAATATCATTGTTTAGTCCAATTTATTTTATCCAATTTGGGGAAATGAACATGGAACAGTGACTTGGACTATATCTACAAAAATTGAGATAGAATCTTCGAATCCAATAAGTCTGATGTATCAAATTAGCAATATTAAACATCCTTTGCAAAGTATTTTTCATTATTGATCATTATTTGACAAATTTTCTTGTAAAGCATTGAATTGGAAGAAAAATTTCACATGTACGTACATGTATGTACACTGTACAATACATACAGTATGTGAGACAGGAAAACATAAGGCTTACTATTAGATTACAGGACGTTACTGAATAACACATATATATTAGGGTTGACAAAAGGTGATGAGATTAACACTTTTCAATTCCACCTACGATAGAAGAGAAAGTCGGCCTCGGTAGCGCAGTCGGTATAGCGCTGGCCTTGTGTGCTAGAGGTTGCGGGTTCTATCGCGGCCCAGGTCAATGGCATTTAAGTGTGTTTAAATGCGACAGGCTCATGTCAGTAGATTTACTGGCATATAAAAGAACTTCTGCGGGGCAAAATTCCGGCACACCGGCGACGCTGATATAACCTCTGCAGTTGCGAGCGTCGTTAAATAAACCATAAAAAAATTGAAGATGAGTTCGCCTTCGCCTATAGCAGCCACAATTTGTAGATTATCATAATGGAACCCTGCAGGCAGGATACTGGACTTCCATAGAAGGTAAAAGAGAGAACATCATGAATGACGTTGATGAATTTTGAATTAGGAGCTGCCATTTCTATAGATTGTCATTTATGAAATACTTTTCGAAGTGCCAATATGGAATAATAAACGCTACAGAAATAAATTTTAGAATTTCATATAACTACACTGTCTGAAACATGATGATTTTAAAATGCTTTTATATCAAACTGAGTCACATAACTTGATACTTACGGATTCATCCATTATAGCGACATCAATCACGTCTAATTCACTGCCCGTCAATTTTTGCGTTGACAACATGCATTTAAGTTACGATATCGCTACATTACTAAGAGCCGGAAATTAAAAACACTCATTGAAGCTACGAATTTTGCGTGTTTAGTGTACCTTATAAAAAATTCATATTTACCGAATACATGTCAATGCAACTTTCTTAGTTGCTATTTCTTCTAAAGTATGCAGATTTCGCCGAATGGCTGCAGCGTCAACATTCACTTCCGTACACCTGGCTTCAAATTACATGAAATTCAAGATTTTAGTACTCTTTTATGTTAATGTTATGAATCTCATTAATTTCTTGAAATCATTATTTAATATTGTGTACAAATTTACGTTGTTGTTGTTCAGTCAATTGTCCGAAGATAGGTTTGAACCTCATAAGTAACACCAATAAGACATCACTCATGAGGCAACTAGGCCAGGAGATAATGGAGTAGGGTGGCCAGTTCCTTTCCCCCTCAAATGCACACATCACCGCTTAGCTACATATTCCACTAATCAGACTTCAGATGAATGCAAATAATAATTGTTCTATGAAACTTTTTAAACATAGATATCCAATTGTAACTCGTACGAGGTAACCCCTGGCGTAAGCAACCCGCATCGCATATTCTATAAGGTCGTTTTTCCTATTTTATATGGAAAGTTATTGACTTTAGCAGAGCATGCTTGACGTGCAATATCTCCTGGTTCTACAGGCGTTTGGACAGCCATTATTTAAAACATCTCTCTCAAGAATGTTTGGATTTTAAATATAATTTGTATAAAAATGTTATTGATTTCGCTTACGGAAACTGTTATTGTAGACGAACTCTTTACCTGTCTCTATTATCCTATGCAAGATAAAGTATATTACATTGAAGCGATTTTGAATTAGTCACATGAAATAGAAACGTTTTATAGTAGTTGATTATTGAATATAAACATTCTGTATTTAGAAGGCATTGCAAAGTGTAGACCGAGTGGCAAACATACGGTACGAAAAAAAAAACACTTTTTGGCATTAATGAGACATGCCAAACACGTGTGTCTTCCTGAAAATCTCGAATTCTAATGTTTTCCAACAAAACAATACTTTCCTGTGTACTTCGAGTAGTGGGAAGGTAAAAAACAAACCACGATTTCAGCTTATAACAGTGCTATACTTTGTTCTTTGCTTGTTTGCTTTTTTTGTTTTTGTAAGCGATGAGTAGGGTACGCTAGAACTACTTGTTGGAGGACTTGGACCCTTTTAATCAGCTTAGCGGAATGGAAGTTTCCTAACTTAAAGCAAACATTAAAGAGGGCTTTGTAATTCTTGTAACACACAAAGACTTTCAGAAATCAAATACCGCTCCGTTCATCTCCCTCATTGTTTACTTAATTCCTTCGTTTATCATTTTATATTCTTCTCATCTACCCGGTGCTTCTCATTTTGTCTTTGTTCCTCTTCTTCGTATCATTAATTCATTCTAGTAGACAGAGTTTTCTTTTTCTGATTACGTATATTGTTTCATTTATATTCTACATTTTCTATTATCCCTTTCATTATAATTGTACGTAATTATTTCTACATGTTTTCATTGTTTTTATTATATTTTTCTTTATTTTTAGCATTTTGGATACGCCTTAATTATGTATTTAATTTTGTAGCTCTCCTATTTTTACATATTTCACTTTTTTTCTCTTTATTTTTGATTCTCGCATTGTTATTCTATTAATGTGTTTCTATTTAGCTTTCTTTCATCGCATCTTACTTTCATATATATATATATATATATATATATATATATATATATATATATATATATATATCAATCTTCCTCTACTTGGTGAGGTTGCCAAAGACAAAGAATGTTAAACAGTAACATTGGGCAAAAAAGGCACAAAATTATATATACTCTATTTTCGGAAATGAAATGATGAAATGATTAGCCTAAAAATGTCTCGTTAAGAACAAAGGCCTCCTCCTATAGAGGGAGAGCTCTATTTGTCTCACGCGGTGAGCTACTCCGCGTAAGAGATGTTTATAACCTTGGAATTGTTCACTGGGTTCACATTCTGCACTGTTTGGTATTGTTCGCTTGTTTCTGTCGCAATGGTTTTAGTCGCTGTTCACTTGTCTTCTTAAGTTTCTCCAGTCTTCTCTATGTATTGCTCTGCTTGACCAATGGCTTCCTACAAGTTCACTGAAGAGGTCGGCCCATCTTCTTCTTGATATTCCGCGTGATTTCTTGCCAATGCGTGGATCCCATAGTGTGACTTTCTGCGTCCATCTTCCGTCTCTAAGTCGTGCAACATGGCCTCCCCACTTCCATTTGGTGTTGGTTGCTTATACATAACATTAATTTATAATGAATATACTTTTGGAAAGAATAGACTTTAAAGATGAGCAGTACTTTTTCTTATGTTTTCTTTTAGGCTCACTTAAAATGTCATGGAGATCAACATGCTTTGATGCGAAAAATGTGGTTCTTGAAGACAATTCATTACTTCAAAATGCAGAAACTGAATGTTGGTAAAATTAATACTCCCTCTGTCCCATAATAATTGTCCGGTACGCTTTTATTTCTTGTCCCATAATAATTGTTCAATGTCCATAATTTTACACTGGCGTTTACATAGGAGCAAAATGAAACACATGAATGAGTAATACAACTGTATTACTCCAGAATCAGTACAAAATTGTCACTCAATTAGCAAAAGAAAAAATTATTAGTCCGGAATCTGTAGAAATTGGCCAATCATTGAGCCAAAATAGAACATGAATATTACTTGTACAACTTTATGACTCGAAGATCAGTACAAATTGGCTAGTCTTTGAGCCGAAAATAAATACTTCTAGGAGTGCAACTTTATTAACTCCAGAATTAGTACAAATTGACCAAGAAGTGAAACAAAGAAAAATATTCTCCTATGAGTAAAGACGAAAAAACTGCCTGTTAGACCCGGAAGGTTGTCATTCTAACAGTTTGTCTAGAACCGCAGACCTATTGCTGCAGTGCTACTGTATCCTCATCGTAAATGTTCCGAGGACACTCCAAGCGAGATGGCGGGATCTTGAGGTGGTCCAGGTGCGCCTTTTGCATATGGGGAATCTTGTTTTTGTACCCGTTATTGACTTTCATTATTTCAACGAGACAGGACTGCAAAGTGAGGAAGACGTTGTTGAGCCTGTCGCGTGTCAGCTGAGAGAAAGCTGTTCTAATGGCGGGGATCAACTCATCAATAGTTTGAGGAGCTGACTGATGCTGGAGAGACTGAATTCCCGGAAGTAACCCAGGTCTAAATCATTCATATCCGGACTGTTTGGCGGTTGGCACACGAGTTCCAAAGTAATTCCACTGGCTGCTGCAGCGTCCATCCAGGTGCGGTCATTGGGAGCGATATGCGGACGCGCATTGCCCTGCTGAACTGATACCTGAATTCTCCCTGTGCGCGGTCCAGGAGGCAATTTTGCATTTATTGCTGGGATTAATTTGGTGATGAGCATGGATCCACTTTCCAAAGATTGCCGCCCCCGTTGCCAAATGCAGCGTGCTGTTCTTTTACTGACATGAAATTTCTCGGCCGCACCTGTTATGGCATCTTTCTTCACTACGTCAGCCGTAGTGTTTTTCAACAAAAACTCCTATACCGCCTGCCGTTCACTGTCTGTAAGGTTCTTGTTACCCCTGTCACTCACTACCGCCAGTTGTGTTCCCAGGATGTCCATGTGTGTTCAAACATACGTACTCACTGCAGGAGTATGCTCTACTAACGATTTCCAGCTTGCTTTGCTACTCTGGTTTGTATATAGTGCCACACCGGTGAGTTGAAAACCAATACCTACTTTCGGTGATCTTCTGGGTGGTGTGTGTTGCTTGTTTCGATAAGATCACGCCATTGCTGTGCATAACCTTGTGCACTGATCTACTGCGCTTCTCCTCATGCGTGCACTTCTCATTTGCCCCGTCGTCTATAATTACTGTAATACTATTTCGACGTACCGGACAATTATTATGGGACAGAGGGAGTAATAGTTAATGATCCTTCAAATAATCAAAATTAAAAATGATGCTCTATATGACCGCCATTTACTCGCACAACAATTTGTAGGCGTCTTCTCCATTGTCCAATAGATCTGGATATCTGTCTTTGATCAAGCCGGTCCTAACATTCAAGAAGGCGTTGTCTTAAATGTTCAGTAATACGAATTCTTGTTTTGTAGTAAACTGCTTTTTGTAGCTGACTCCATACAAAATAGTCCATAGGATTAAGATCTCGTTTGAAACTCCAGCGAAAACCATCAGAGAATCTGAGAAATGCGATTTTTCACGTAATAATCTCTCAGGAGGGATATCATGTCCTTATCTTGCTAATCAATCGTACACTTGAAACAGCCCATTCTCGCTGAGCGTAGTTCCTTACAATTTGATAGGCAGATAAGTTTATCATATTGGTGCAAATGTTTAATAAAAATCTTGTCTGCGTTCGTTAAGCGACCCATTATTCACAAAATGAGAACTCCAAACGGAAGAGAACAAATGATGATAGCACAACAAACGGCTTGGCCTACTAAACTCGTAAGACCATAATGCTTATTTCGCCATAAACGATTGATTTTGCACTACCTTACAAAAAATAAAAAAGTAATGTTTAATAAATGATAAAAAATTAAATATTACAGTACTTTCCCGGTCTACAAGGAATGTGAAATTTGCCTGTGAAATAAACATTCAAGTGAAATATAACCATTTAAATTTTGTACCTTTTTTGGCCCACTGTAGTATGTGTGTATATACACACACAGAAGCAGCAAAGTTATATATATATATATATATATATATATATATATATATATATATATATATATATATAAACTTGCTGTTTGAAAGGGACGACAGAGTACACGTAAATGAATAAAGAAAACTATATTACGTTTTGTGATTAAATGCACGGTTAATTAGAAAATTAAGTTTGAATTTTGAACAGTCTGGCAACATCGTCGCTAATACAGTCTACTCGTGATATAAAAGTAAGAGGTCAACAAACTCTGTGAGCCTCCGTACGTATGCTGCATTCTGCCGAGACGTTGCCACAAGTTCGCTTTAGATGTTTTTTAAATTAAATTTTGCACGAAAACTGTTCACGCTTTTGAAATACGACAAAGTAATAAATTATTCATTATTAGTTTTCCTATAGATATGGACAAAAATCACATCCTCCTCGCAATAGTTACCCAATAAGAGATTGTTAACCATTGGCAAGAAACATTTATTTCTGAAAAAAAAAACTATTAACTTTCTACCAATCTGATATAGTTTTTTGTTACATACAACATAAGCTATTCACTCTGGAAATCTGCAAGGCTATTTCACTTCCAGCAAGTATATAGGCTACATAGACTGATATTTCTCTAATAATTCTTCTTCCTTTCGAAATGTTTGCCTTATTTCTTACTCCTTTTGATATTATCTTTTTACTTCAGTAGTGTAATTCTTTACTTGCTTAATTTCTTTCTTATTTTGTCCCCTTTATTGATTTCGAATTCAATTTTAAGTTTAGTTATTTTCTTCATTACACTCCATTCTACTTCCGCTCTCCATTTTTACTCTTGTTTACTTATTATTTCTTCTGCTTTCTTGGTGTACCTTTAGTTTTTCTTTTCTATTTTCCTTTGTCGTTTCACTGCACCTTCCTTTATTTTTTCTAATTTGTTTATAATTCAACATTTCAGATAATTTTCAAGTGAAACGTTTGTGTTCGGGTGTCAAATGAATAAAATATTACGAAAGTTTCAACATCTCATTTAGTTAGTTTAGCAACGGTAATGAGTTACAGCACACTATTCTGACGTCATTTTCTTAATAACGGATCAGACCCTTGCATTGATATGATGTTTGCTAGAAAGATAGACTTAACTTTCTTGCAAAAATTATATTTATTTCTCTTATAATGAACCCATACTAATGGCTCTCCAACAAATCAATTCACGTAAAACACATTAATTCCATTGTAAATAAATGTCTTGTGTAGATATGATATGTGGTATATATTCAATAGAGGAAAAATAATAAATTTAATTGTATTATATTTATTTCACTCCAGTCATATTCACAATCCTTATAATAAGAACCAGTTCCTTAACACTGTAAATATCACAAAAATAACCAACGGAATGCATAAACGTTTTCCGGAATTACAGATAATACTGTGAATCCCCTTCCACTTTTTCTCTAGTTATTTCTTAGTTTTCGCCACGTATTTCTTTTCTTCTGTCTTAATTTAATTTAGTTTCAGCATATCTTTGTAAGACATGTAGAGTAATTCTCATTTAATTAACTTATATTTAATTTCTATAGAGTCTATTTTGTATTTCCATTTAGCTATTGCAGCTATGCATTTTGTCTTTCTTTTTCTGATTCTTTGGCCTCTCTAACTTAATTTATTTCTTAATTCCTACCCTCCCCTCTTTATTCCAACTTGCCATTCTTGTGTTATTGCTTGTGTTTCATTTATTTTCTAATTTATAATTTATTTCCGTTTTCTATTTTTATCTGTATGAATTTTTATTTTCTCTATATTTTATCTGCAATTGTTTCTACTGTATTTCACTCCTATTTCATTTTTCTTTCATTCCCCTCTCATTTTATCTCTCTGTTTATTGTAGAAGTAGGTAAAACTCCCTCTCTTTCTGTAATAGAGAAGTGAGGGAATAATACTAAAATCGTTGAACTAATTTACTTGTGGTTTCCTCTGTAAAATCGTGTGTTCACAGCAGACATGTTGCATAAATATTCACTCGTAATGTTTCCTCCTCCTAAGACCCTCGTGGAGTACATGAAGCACGGAGCTGAAACCACCTACGGGATGGAAACCCTTGTAACTCTGAAGTTATAGCTTTCAACAAAAACAATGACACAAGGAATTGTACAATTCAGATGCGCTTGCGCTTCCTACTTTTATTATGCCATTTAACCTAACAAACAAATTACATAGTATGAGATAAACAAAGACTGTACCCTATTATTACATTTATATGCATACTTATATTTATACGGTATGCGGCAAAACAAACAATACTGAAATTATTCCTCATCTGCTATTCAAGTTCCCCTAGCAACAAAGTATTTATTTATTTATTTATTTATTTACTTATTTATTTACTTATTTATTTATTTATTTTCTTGCTTGCTTGCTGGCTTGCTTGGCTTGCTTGCTTGCTTGCTAGTTCAGTGTTCTGATGATTTCTGCAATAAAATTATGGTTCTCACAACAGAGAAGAAGGTGTTTATTGTGGAACAGTATTTCCGGTGATACGGAGTAGGACGCAGGATAGGCTTAGTTTGCTTCACGTTAAGGAACAGTATCAGGATCCACATGCAACATATGGTTTTCAGATGAAAGCCATATTCACCTTGATGGCTACATCAACCAACAAAACACTCGTTTTTTAGGGTTTCAACGGGCTGTCGTTATACAGAAACCACTGTACAGTGCGAGGGTTACGATTTGGTGCGCCGTGTCCGGTCATGGAATATTGGGCCCTTATTTCGCCGAGGATGCTGCACAGAATCCAAAAACAGTAAATCAGGTACTTTACAGAGGCCTCATTACTTTCTCATTCGTGCGGGATTTGCGCCGTTTTTGTGAGGCCAGAAACTTACCCCACCAACGACAATGGATCCAGCAAGATGGAGCTACAGCCCACACCGCGGGGGAGTCATTTGCCCTTCTGCAACGACACTTTGGAGATCGCTTAATTTCTCGTGGAAATCCATTCCCGTACCCTTCCTGCTCCCCAGATCTCACGGCCCCAGATGCCTACATATTGGGCATGTGATAGAATCAATTTTCAATAAGCATGACCTACCTACAAACATTCCCGAATTACGGGAGAAGAAAACATAATTTTTTGTGTCCTTGTAGCAACCTTGTTCATCAACATGTTCAATAATATTCAGAAATATTACGAACAATGTGTGACACGTGATGGTACACATTTTGAACACATAGTATACCAACGCAATTAAAGCACATTTCAGTGTCGTTTGTTTTGTCGCATATTGTATTACATTTATATGTATATTCACTTATACGCTCCATGAAAAAAAAAACTGACGAGAAGTAATACATTCTGCAGCTCCTTAAATATTAATTGCATAATACAATTATTCTTAAACTATTGACATTTAGCAGCAAAATCTAAAAATAATTTTCGAACTAGTTTAACTACTATAACACCAATTTTGAAACTATAAAATGCATTATCAAAATACGTTACTGACTTTATTATTTAAAATAACTCCCTATTCTCATATCTCTACAGTTTAATAAAATGAAACCCCAGCAAAAAAGTAAGAAATAGAAAGAATATATAATATAATAGCAAGCCTAATACAATTCTTCTATAAGCTTACACTTGTGAAATTCAACCATGGCAAGATCATTATAATATGTTAAACATTAAGCAGTCTAAACGATGTTTTTATTATAGTAGGAGATATAAATTATTGTGTATTAAATAGAAAGAGGAGAATATGCGAAGAAAGAAATTTGCCATTGGAACTTTAAAGACCTAAATTCAGCAGTAGAAAAGTTTAATTAACATAATACATTTCGATAATGCCAACAATAAACCATCTTTCCTGCCAATAAATAAGCGATAGACTAAGTTCATACTTGACTGTTTTCGGGATAAATAAACATGAAGCCGACATTTGAAGTTCGTAATAAAAATGTGGTAACTATAATTTTAACATGGAACGTTTTAAGCGGGCATGTATTCGGAAGAAATGTCCCTTATCATTTTTCTAATACTGAGCGCGTATCTTTCTCCTTTTAGGGAGCGCGCCGATGCAACTCGCAACATATCGTAAAGGATGCAAATACTCGTAAATTAACTCTTAATATTACGACATGCATTATGACTTTTAATTTATTTCACATGCATCAAAACCCTCAAAACCGTGACGCATTCAGTCACACAACCACGAACGGCTTAAATATAAAAGCAATTACAGACTGCCATCTTTTTTGTGATACTAATTCCTAATGATGATACAGATAATTATTAATTGTTTAATTTTGACTTCAATACAGGTACAGAAATATATTTATATCCAAAAGCTACCACTTAAAACATTATTAATAAAAATGCTTCATTTCCGTTTGTTGTTCTTCGCTCAGAATTATAGTTCACGCCGTTACGTTTTTATGCGAACATTACTTTGAAAAGAAATTATCTGTTCTCTTTACAATATATAAAAAAACTATGAAACCTTAATTATTGTCATTTTAAGGTTATGTAATTATAGAAGAAGCATATTAATCCATAGATTTCATTATGCAATTCATAACTAAATTGTTTTCGTAATCATTTTACTTTTAGACTTATGGAATACCTATGTCTGGATTATTTTTTGTATTTATTTTCTATTACAGGTTTAAAATCATAATTATCTGCCATTTTCAAATTGAAGACTTAATACATATTCGTTTTATAATGTCGGTCTTAAAAATTCAGGAATATGTAGTTAATTTTAGGGAGTGAAGACTGAAATGTTTAATGGATAACTTGTAGACGAAAAATACGTAAAACGACGCACACCAGTATTCATTAATCATTGAATACTTCTATTTGATTTCTAAAGTTCGTAATTAAGTAAAATAGGTTTTCCTTCAACAGTAATTGAGTAAATATCCAGCATTACATTGCAATGATTTGGAAAATTCCATAATGTTGAATCGTGCTCAGTAACTACAATTCACAAGCATAAAGTAGAAGACAAACTCTAAACTTGAGCTTAGATCTATTCATGTCTTTGAACTTTACATCATTGCTGTAGGGGGGAAGCAATAATATCAAAACGTGTCTTCTACAAAGTTGCCTTTGTCTGAATACTTCACATACGTCTGTTCATTATTGGATTAATTTGGCGTTTGTATGATGTTGTTTCGAACAGGGTTGGTTTATTCTTACCTTAGCAGTCAATATTACGATACTGACAATGAAACGAGTATTATAATTGTTGATGGAAGAAAAATATATTATATGAAAATTTTGTTATGCAAGTTGAAGAAATAACCATACGAATATCAAAAGGAATCTATTTCTAGACCTTCCATTTGCAAGTGAGAAAGTATGACTTAAAAATAACAATATTGAATGTGCAAAAGCAGTAGAAAAATCACGTAAAATAATAAATTGTTATTTTGTTCTGAAATATTCAATTTGGTCTGTTAGTTTTGTGCTATCGTATGTATAATTCTTTTCATTTGATTATCACTTAAATCTTAGTAATAAATTTATTGATTTGTAATTGTTTTATTAAATTTTGTGATTTCATTGAAGTTTGTTGTGCTGTATTTTAGTACAAAATTATTATTAATAGAAACTGCCCCGAACACGGACTTTCTCAGACGAGTGTGTGCTATGTTTAGTCTTTGTATTCCTTTTGCATTATAGTATGTAGCAAAGAATTCAAAACTATGCGACAAAGGAAATTGGAGAATAAGAATATATAAAGAACTTGCAGAGCTTTGTGAAGACTTAGACTTCGTAACCATGATATTTAAATTGCGTAAGTAAATATAGCCCAATTGATCTTTATTAATCATTCTGGAAGAATGTATGCGTAATTAAAATTGTAGTTTGATCCAAAATTTAATTTTGATTTGTTTGAAGATGCATAGGTGAGAGGAAAAATTTCTGAAAAGATGGGGAGATGACGTAGAAATAACTGAATTTTGTGGGGAAAGAACGGAGAGCACTCGGTTTCGAAAAAAGAATAAAATAACGAAGAAATTTAAATTTTCAGTAAAATCTCGAATAATGGTTCCAGCATTATAATGATACATTTTAGATATTATATCTATGTAAATATCGGATTCATTTAAAAAAATGCTGATAACTAGATTTCGACGTATATATAGAAATGTATTAATATGCATTATAATCAAGCATTACAACTACCGTAACTCATGCCAATAAAATTACTTTAATGTACGCTTAGTATACCGTCATTTCCCATAACTGTGGCCTGGAACACAACTATGGTCCACGATACAACCATTCAAATTTTGTACTCCGTAACGTAGTACCTCGTGTATCTATATTTTTGCTGTACCTACTGTAGTTTGAAGTCAAGTCACTGCAGTTATCTAAGAACCAGAGATGAACAACGATCGAGAGAGCAAGACTAACAGCGCCCGCAAAGCCGAAAACCCGCACAACAATGTTGTATACGTCGCGTCGTTGACGTAAAGACTGCTTGTGAGTGTTTCGAGACGCCGAGATTGATCACTCCCGAAGTCCCGAACGTCAAACACCTTTCAATCGCCACAGTTGTTTACACTTGACTGAATTTTTATCTACTTTGGCAACTGTTATATAATATGTATAAATAATCAAGTAGCCTATTTGGAACATCATCTCTACCTTTCCGTGTATAATAATCCGTTTCTCAATCTTTATTTGATTACTAGGTCATTATTAAAAGGCTAGAAATGTTCTTTTCATATGTTTGAGATCAAGTGCGCAATCTAAAATAAAAATATATTAACGTTATGTTTTATGTTTCTTAGAAATGCAAATTTATTTGAGAATTGTTTTTTTTTTCTATTTATATAACCATAGGTAACATATAATAGTACCAGAACATTTTGATAACTAAGAGTTCACACCTGCGGAGTAACGGTCAGCGCGTCTGGCCGCGAAAACAGGTGACTCGGGTTCGATTCCCGGTCGGGTCAAGTTACCTGGTTGAGATTTTTTCCGGGGTTTTCCCTCAACCCAAGATGAGCAAATGCTGGGTAACTTTCGGTGCTGGACTCCGGACTCATTTCACCGACATTATCACCTTCATCTCATTCAGACGCTAAATAACCTAGATGTTGATAAAGCGTCGTAAAATAACCTACTAAAATAAAAAAATAAATAAGATACTGTTCTGTTTTGTCTTTTTATTTCAGTCATATATGTTATTCATTGTTACGAAATCTTTCCACGCCGACCAAATGCTATTTGGAGAATGATGAGCGAGACTCGAAGCGCACGAGAATAACGAGAACACAGCGAGCGAGAGCGGCAGTTAGTTTTGTTCATCTCTACTACGAACGGTCTATGTTACTTCTACAGTGTTCTTTGAATTGTTGTACCGTGGACCATAGTTGTGTTCCAGGACCATAGTTATGAGAAATGACGCTACTTTACAGTGAAATCAATATTAAATTTTTATCTGTGAAGAGTCTCACTTTGTTATTGAATAATTAAATAACTTATTTCTCAGGACATAATTCTCTTCAGAAATTGTTACAGATAGCCACCCGTTTTATAAATGAAAATGATTAGGTTTCCAAATATACTTTTCCAATGGTAGTCCGAGTAAATCAAATTGCGACTTCGTTCACAATTCGAGCTTGGTATAAATAAATGTCATTAAAATATGCAAAGTGCGCTATATATTTTCATTTTGTTATATTCATTGCATTACATACACTAGCACTGCGGGTATGAGATGTGAAACAAGTGAAATACAGGAATATGTAATACACAATCGTAAATACTCTAGTGTGTGTATGAATAGAAAACATGTAAAGGAGAATGAAATATGCAGTAGCATCGACAAGTAAATGTGTATATTAAGTCGTTGAGTAAGGTATAATTTCAAAGCATGATACTTTCACATGTTCCGAAACACCTTATACAAAGTTCAATTTGCATATAAATTTGAGCTAAAACTATGACAAAATTAGAGCGAAATGTTTCCCAGTTGCAAAATTGGTAATGTGAATTTAATTTCAGGCAGTAATTCTCTTTGAATCACTATGTGGAACAATAAGGTTACTGTTGCGTGAATTCATCTCTCAACTTGAAGCTTCCTCGTGACATTTACCTCGTACTGTTACCTCTAATCCTAGTTGATGATGTGATAGAAGAAAAGCGATCTAAGGAACAAAGCTTTTGATATTTGACAAACCGAGGTATAGCGTACGAAAATTTGCCGTGTCATCTAGCCTAGCAAAGTGTGTTTTATTTCTAAAATACTCCATGATGACACTTCACTTCTACATTTCACATACTCGTTATATTCTTCTATGAAATATTCTGTATAATTCATTCTTCCTACGTACATAGGTGTTTTGTTTTGGATGTATCTTAAATTTTTATTTTATTATTTATCATGTAGAACGATCCCAACGAGTATGATCTCCCTCTCACTACTGGCGCATTATGGTGATTTTTGAGCAAGAAGCTACTTGCATACTGAAGCCCATATATGTGATGATTTTAGAACTGTAATACTTTTCACTTCGTTAATGAATATCTGGTTAATTATGTCAGGGGAATATAATGAGAAACCCATATGAGAACAGTGCCATCTGGAATGTCTTAATTTCAGACACACACTTCAGAAAAAAAGATCAGTTATAAAATTGTGTTGTATGTGTTTGATGTGATGTGTATATTTACGTGTAATATATTTGAATAGCAGATTTTTGTGTGTAATAAATACAATAGTCGATGCATTTTATATTTCTATACAGGCTGTATCTATATATGTGTCCATAAATGTGAGGGCATATTCCTGACACCAAACCATAACAAAAAGTTCATATGAACATGGGTCCGCAAACTCTTCGTTAGGGAGTTATGGGTTTATTGGTAATGGTACATTTGATACATTTAACAACACACATTTACAAAAATTGCTCAAAGTGACCTCTTCCTGCTTCGATTCCTGCCCTGAGCCTGCGTTCCATGCTTTTCCGTATTCTGTGCAAATGTCCTGGTGTGTTACGGATTTGACATGATAAAGTTGACGTGCTGCTACCGTATTCCCATCTGCTAGGCCATATATGTAGTGCATGTCCGTCATTTTTCTCACGGAATACATCTTGTGGTGTGATGAATGTTACTGTGAATAACACACAACAGATAAAAGGCAATCAGGCAAAACAAAACAAATGTTATGACCAACTGTAATGAAGAAGTGGGGAAAAATGCAAGTTTGAGGTGAATTACATAATCAGGGGTCACTACAGGAAATTCCTTTCATAACTCCCTAATGAAGAGTTTGCGGACCCATGTTCATATGAACCTTTTGTCATGTTTTGGTGTCAGGAATACGCCCCCACATTTATGGACACATATATAGCTACACCTTGCATACAACGGAATCATTTCGAAAAGTCTAGACTAGTTCTTGAAAACTTCAATAATGATTTCTTAATATGTATTCTGAGATAAAGATAATTCAAATAGTAAACGACAAAAAGAAGTTCGCATTTCTCAAATCAACACTTTTTACTACCGGTACCTACATAAAATTAGCTTTCAGGAAACGATGACTAGCTGGTAAGATACTTTACTGAAGTAACTGAACGCTGTGATCATGTTTGGAATGCAAGTATACTCAAATCGCTATCGCTTCTCTGGAAAGAGAGTAACAAAATATTATCACGGAAAATTTAAAGATTGTCACATGTAGGTAAAGCTATGTAAAATTTTGTAACCATTAATTTTAATTAATTTATTTATAAATCATCTCATCATTGGTGAGCTGTCACAAGGGGCAAAGAGTACTTAACCATATAAGTTCATTGAACCATTGATTTTGTTTTAACAATGAAACTCCTACAAGTACATAGCCGCAAACACATTTTGAGATTAGTGGAAATATAACTAGTTTTAGAGAGGTAAGTGTTACAAAAAAAGTAAAGAATGCTAATGAATTTAGTTTGATTTCGAATATAGGTGATGGTTCAGGAAAGCAATTGATCCTTTCAATGTAGCTAAGGTTACAACCAAGCCTCTTAAACACATCTTTCATGAAGAGAGTAGCGGTACCTCTTGCTCCAAACAGAAGTCTGAATACTTCAAGCTCTTTTGGCTGGTATATTTGGAGGTAATAGGGAATGGTAGGATTGTAGATATTCTTTTTCTCTTTACCCATTATTACAGAATAATAATTAATCATGAAATTCAAAATCTAAAAATAACGATTGTGCTCTTCATGATCCTTAGTTAAATTGAAAAGTTAAGGTCTGCTGTTATGGAATTCATGTTTTTCTGTACGTATGCAATATATATAGGGAGGGAGGTAGGATATTAGAATACGATGGAAGGGAGTGGATTAATCTTGCTCAGGGTAGGGACCGATGTCGGTCTTATGTGACGGCGGCAATGAACCTCCGGTTCTCTAAAAGCCATAAATACGCAAGGAGAAGTATTGTCAATGGAATAATTTTATTTTAGCAGTTATTATTTAAGTATGTGTAGTGTCTTATCATATTCTGAAAATGTTTGTCTTTTGGTTGCAGGTATGTCAACTTAAAACTTCCTCTTCTTTTTGACTCACTTCATATGAAAGTATCGACTCAGGAGTAAGTACAGTCGCCACTATGTTATATCTTATAGAAAAACGCACTAAATATTTTCAAAATGATATTTGTTTGATGAAATCTTATGGGTACCATAATTCAATTAGCAATTAACCAGAATTCGTTTAATTTTTTATGACATTTTTAATGAACGGCCAAGGCCTGATTACTTTGTGCCATTTTATTCCAATCTGTGTGTTCTTTTGGAGAGTGGTTGGATCTAATCACAGGTGAGGGGGATGAAACCTACAAAGTAGGACTTGTTTTACACAGCACGTACGGTCAGAAGACCCGTGCATAGGATTTAAGAGAAAATTCTGTTAATATAGTGCATTTGTATGTGTAATATTGCTCAATATTGTGGTAAATGCATCCTTTGAGATCATATTAATATGTTTTGAAGTGTATCTCATAATTACTAAAGCTGAAATAATGACTAACAAAAATCAATATCCTTCTTGAAATCACGACTTACATAGTTATTTTCTGAAGATAAAGTGAGCTCTTTCGAACATATCTTAACACTTTTCACAGTGGTGATTATGTATTGAATTTTTGCGTCTACCAGAAGTTAAGCAGTAAGTGGCCAACATTTCAGAACCCGGTATAATTACAGACATAAAACATTTATTAAATATTTTGATTTTAAAAAGAAGTAAATGTTTATTTTAAAGTTTCATTAACACGTTTTGAGTATTTTAATGTCGTCTATGTTTTAAATTCGTTTCAATAACTGAAATAGTAATAAAATATTTTTTTCGGGATTGAAAATCCTCATGGAATTTTTTCCATATAATTATTTTGTGGCTCTTATGTGCTTTTCAGTTTCCTAAACACATTCTGAATATTTTCATAATGATAGAATGAGAACGAAGAGAAGTTAGGCCGATGGAAGACGGCTGGAATTAGATATAAAATGTTAAATTACCATCCTCTGGCAAACCGACAAAGAATGATTAAAAAAGAATTAATTTCTGGCGAAATAAAAATGTCGTAAGAATTAAGGATATATTTATATATAAAATAATAGACATAAAACTATTTTCTTCTTACATATGATAGATACTGTAAACGAAACCGGAAGTTACAAATTGCTGCCTTCGTATGTTATTGAAGTAGAGCTTGTAGCAGGCTCTGGAAGTCGATATCGAATTGCTTTGTAGGTTATGAGTTGTGATTCAGCAAGCAGAATGTTCAAAATATTGGGTCCTGTTATGTTACGGTCCGATGGAAAGAAATATAGAAACATTTCAACCTCAGTTTCTTTTCTCCTTTTTATTGAATGCAGACTTTATTTCTTTCTTGTAGCAGTACATTATAACCTGCTTTCTTTCAAGAGGAACTGAAGCTTAGGGTTTTCTAGAAAGCTCTTCACATATATCGGCGTTTCTTTGTACAAAAAAAAAAGTCTTGTGTTATTCAGGACATTTTATTGTTCGCCACATTGATATATTGATAATTCCATCTAAAGTCTATAATAACTCACTATTTATAAAAGAAAGAATTTAACAATCTGCTTTCAGAATATATCTAGCGCCGTACGTAATAGCTTTGACGATGAGTGGAATTGTGTTACGTTTGAATCGTGTCTAAAACAGATACAGTTTTCCTTTTTAATGTGATGTTCTGTGTTGTTTAAAGTAGATATCCTCCTTTTTCCTGGCCTCAAAACTTAATTTGTGTGTCCAGCGCAGATCCAAGAAAAACTAAATATTTTATTATGATGAGTTTTTATTTAACGTTCATAAGAAGAATTTTGGGTTCCTATCTCAATGTTTAAACTTAATATCTCAGTTATTTGCACTAATCAAGTATAAACACAGATTAAGAGAGCCTTTGTCTCTGATAATTATGATTAATGAAATATGCAAACAATTCCGGATGATACCGTCTCATCATACATTCATAAAACTAGAGTTTATCTTCGCAGTGCAATCAACTTACATAAGCTACTTACAAATGGCTTTTAGAGAACCCGGAGGTTCGTTGCCGCCCGTATATAAACCCGCCATCGGTCATATCCTGAGCAAAATTAATGCATTCTCTACCATTATATTCCACCTCCCTCAAATCTGTTTTAATATTATCATCTCATATACGTCTCGGCCTCCCCAAAGGTATTTTTTCCTCATATCTCCAACTAACACTCTATACGAATTTCTGAGTTTACCCACACGTGTTACATGCCCTGCTCATCTCAAACGACTGGCTTTAATGTTTCTAATTATGTGAAGTGAAGAATACAATGCGTGCAGTTCTGCGTTATGTGACTTTCTCCATTCTCCTGTAACTTCATTCCTTTTATTGTTAGCCCCAAATATTTTCCTAACCACTTTATTGCCAAACACCTTTATCTGTTCCTCTCTCAAAGTGAGAATTCAAGTTTCACAACCATATAGAAGAACCGGTAATATAACTGTTTTATAAATTGTAACTTAAACATTTTTGACAGCAAACTAGATGACAGTAGCTTCTCAATCTAATGATAACAGTTTTTTCCCATATTTATACTGCGAATAATTTCCTCCCGAGTGTCATTTATATTTGTTACTGTTGCTCCAAGATATTTGAATTTTGCCACTTCTTCGAAAGATAAATTTCAAATTTTTATATTTCCATTTCGTACAATATTCTGGTCACGAGACATAATCATATAATTTGTTTTTACGGGATTTACTTCCAAACCTATGGCTTTACTTGCTTCAAGTAAAATTTCTGTATCTTCCCTAATCGTTGTGGATTTTCTCCTAACATATTCACGTCATCTGCATAGACAAGAAGCTGTGGTTACGTGTTCAATTCCAAACCCTCTGTGTTATCCTGAACTTTCCTAATGGTATATATTCTAGAATCTAATTGACTATGCTAATTGATATTATATCAGAGGTTCGATGGTGAAATCCTGGCTGTCTTTTAGCTGAAATCGCCTACTATTTTTCGCGCAAGTCAGATAACGAACCTCATCTACAAAGACTATTTTTAAATTCATGTTGAACTGCTAGATATGTATAATGAACTCCCATTTTTCATAACAGAGACTCTCATTGTAAATAGCCTCTTCGATGCAAGTTAACACAAAATGTTGCAGAAGTAATCGACCATTTCAACATATGTTAGCAGCAACACCAGATGCCATGCCTAAACGATAAATAGAGAAATCCTGTACTTAATCGGAATGGAGAATTAATACAAAAAATTGTTGGTAATTCACCACGAAAACATTTAAGAAAGCAATGCGGTAGACAATTAGCTGAAAGATTAAAACGTAGGCTTTGTACGTTGGTAACTCATATTCAAAACTATGTAAATTCAAAGCAATAAGATGGAAAGAAGCAGTGTTCGATAGTAGGTTTTAACAAAGTACTGTTTCCTTACTCCATATTAAACTAATGCTCTATTAATCATCGTGAATCTGGTGCCAAATAGATCCTTCTTCCATGGCGTACGATGGACAACGCTATGATGACAGAGATCTACGTCATCATTCCTAGGTGAAGAAGCTTATGTCATTTAAAATTGGTGAAAATCGGCTTACTCATATAGGTATTTTACGAGAGATTCGTCTCCGCCTGTGATCTAATGGTTACTGTACTAGTAGTTAGACCCTACGTTTGCGGATTCTGATACAGCTGAGAGGATGTGTCTTTTAAAAGGCAATACGTTTTGAGCATGCTTCCTTCGAAAGAGCAATAAATGTTTGATTCTCTTGTCGTAGATTAGAAGCGGGTAAAGGAAAAATGCCTCTATGAGAGGCTACAGGTAATATTTGCCAACTATTACTCTCTATTTTGTATTTCGACACTAGGTAACGTCTGCATTTGAAAGCGTTATTAAATACTATTACTGGTTACCGGAGTAGCTCAGGCGGTAACGCCTTTGCCTGCTGAACCAGGGTTGCGCTTGGACATGGGTTCGATTCCCGCTTGGGCTGAGTACCTGGTTGGGTTTTCCCCAACCATAAGGCGAATGTCGGGTAATCTATGGCGAATCCTCTGCCTTATCTCGCCAAAATGCTATTTCGCTATCACCAATTATTCCTTCGCTAAGTAACCCAGTAGTTGATACAGCGTCGTTAAATAACCAAATAAGGACTACTACCACTACTACTACTACTACTACTACTACTACTACTACTACTACTACTACTACTACTACTACTACTACACAGCGTTCCATTCTGCTCCTAATTATTTGATAGGCACGCACTAGCCATGCTTACTTGGGCGGCTTATGTTGCATCATTATCTCTTAATCAGTGAATTCATTGAGGTAGCACACACAAAATTTAGCTTCGATTGAAGTGGAGGTGATGACGATGTGATAATATATATTTTATGTCAACATTTACATCCATGTAATGTGGACCTCAGAATTTTGTACCCAGTGCCACAATTACATTCATTACAATATATCTTCTGTAGACGCTCTTATAATTTAGATTCATACCTCTTACTTAAATTCCCTCATTATTTTATCCTCCTCTTTCCCTTACACTCATTCACTATTTACTAAAATCTCTTACTTTTGTCCTCATCTAAAGTGATCAGTATTCCCACCTTTAAAACCTAACGACTTAATTTAAATAATTCAAAATTGACACTTTTACAACTCCTTTCTTGATTTCCAGTTCACTTATATCGAACACACTCTGTTTCTAATAATACTTGTTGCTGATCTTTACTACGTCACTATCCATTCGGATCGTTATTACGTCTATTTCTTAAGCGCATTACATTTTCTGTCTCACTTATTTTCTTCATGCTATGCTTCACTATCCAGGCTAGCCTCCTCGCCTATTTTCATTGCCTCTGTCTTCTCACTTATCTTCCTACGAAACTTCTCAAATGTATTATCTAATCTACTTACCATATCCTCAGTCATCACTAGACCAGACACTTTCACTTCACCCACTTTTGTCATCTTCTCTTCAGTTCTCCCCATTTCAGCCCTTGCATTCACAGAAACACTTGAAGTGGAGATGGAGAGATGAATTCGAATAGGGCCTAGGTGCTATTCATAGACATTTCGCTAGTCCGTGCTACGAGCGTGCTAAACTAGCCCCGGATATCGACTGATTACTTGTAAAGGATTCATATCATATATTATATCATATCATATATCATATCATATCATATCATATATCATATATCATATATCATATCATATCATATCATATCATATCATATCATATCATATCATATCATATCATATCATATCATATCATATATCATATCATATCATATCATATCATATCATATCATATCATCATATCATATCATATCATATCTCGCTAACACTGGTTTATGAATACGAAAAACGTTAGTTCGCTGATCATCAACCGGAAGCCTGCTCTAAGAATGTCTATGAATATGGCCCATAGATTACATTTTTTTTCAGTCCATATTTATTTTATTTATTTATTTATTTATTTATTTATTTATTTATTTATTTATTTATTTATTTATTTATTTATTTATTTATTTATTTCATCAATCTTTGTTCACGTCATGGCGGATTAGATGTATTCCAGTTCTTAATCCGCCATCACTCTCAATACAAATATAACACAAACTAATACATAATGAACCTATAAGTATCCTCTGTTTACAATAATAAAACTAATAATAATAATAATAATAATAATAATAATAATAATAATAATAATAATAATAATAATAATACACAACTAATACTAAGTATAGCTCTTGTATTTAAAACTCCTACCTTAGCTTTTTCATTTTATACTCAATCTCTTAAAAATTATTCTGTTAACTTCATTGACTACTCTTCGTAGTTTCTTATCGTGTGACTACTCAAACATTTATAATTCCATCTCCGTTAGAGCTTTGACTTTCTCTTCCCATCTAATTTTAACTCTAAAAATAAATTTTCCTAATTTATGCAAATTGCTGGCGTTTAGGTGACCATTCATATAGATTACATTATATTCATCTAACAGTTGAGAAAATCAGAGAAAAGATCGAAAAAATTAATTATTCTAAGCGGAATTTAGGCCCGGTCCAAAGCAAAATTATATGACAAGAGTGCCGCTTGGTATTTACACGCATGTAATATTGATATTGCTGTATTGCCACATTTTTCAACAACTAGTTAAATTATTGTATTGATTTTACTGTTGCTTTCTAATTTCATGAAACGTGAACTCTGTAGAGTGACATAACAAATCCCAGGAGTTCCATCACATGAAATTGTTTTGTTCTTTGATTTTCCATTTATATTTTAATCCTCTGCACTTTACAATACAGAAGCTTACTGCTGTTTTATCGTATGTGGGTATTTTCATTCGATATGTTTTAGCAATTTCATTCCAACTCATGCGTTTCTTTTTTGTAATCAATTTGCAGTTGCTAGATTGAACTGAATGCTGACTGAATAATTCTCGAGGCCAACTGAATGCCATATTGCACGTACGAGATTAATTTCAGTCCCTTTGAAGGTTTCGACCGTATGTTAAACAAATACGAGTATGACGACAATCTTCATATTTATCTTCTTACTCTCTTGCCGAAAATTAAGCGATTATGACATTCGATATGGATGTCATAATCACAGTGCCACTCCAAGACATCCTGACGCTATATGATTTCTAGTATTTTACATATTCTACAGCGATTCTCTGTTTATTGAGTTCGAGTTTACAGTATTTTATGTAAAAATAATTATGGTTTATTTAACGACGTTAGCAACTGCCGAAGTTATATCGTTGTCGCCGGTGTGCCGGAATTTAGTCCCGCAGGAGTTCTTTTACATGCCACTAAATCTAGTGACATGAGTCTGTCGCATTTAAGCATACTTAAATGTCATCGTCCTGGGCCGGGATCGAACCCGCAACCTCGGGCACAGAAGGCCAGCGCTATACCGACTGGCCACTCAGGGCGACGTATTTTTTTGTATGAAATGTCCACGTCTGTGTTGCAATAATTCAGCTTCAAATTGCAGGTTTTCAACCTTCTGATACATGTACCTTATGTATTTTTCAATCTTTTTTTTAATTATTTCGATTATTATTACTATTATTATTATTATTATTATTATTATTATTATTATTATTATTATTATTATTATTTGTAATTTTTGTCATTTGTGCTGAACTGTTATTGGCCTCTGGTTGTTGTACAGCACACTAAAATATTAGTAAATGAAAAAAATAATAATAATAACAATAATAATAATAATAATAATAATAATAATAATAATAATAATAATAATTATTATTATTATTATCATATACCATTATAATGTACTCTATTAAAAAGTTGTTCGAAGGGGGAGGTAAATATTTCGCTAGTTACGATTTTACTGGAATTTCGACTTTTTCTCTCATAATCTTCAGTCCCTTCAGAAAGAAAAATTGGCATGCTTAATATACACCATTCTTAGTCACTAAGTAATTTTTAATGTTTTTTTAGAACTTATAGTTTTTGTTTTAAATTATGAAAAGTTGTGGTGTATTTTGTGGTCGGAGAATTTTGCATATTCGATAAGTACTTGAAGATATGTTTATGAAACTTTGCATGCATATATAGTTCTTCCATATGATCAAGATAATCTGAAATATTTAATGTGGAATGTAATAGTTTATTTGAAAAGTGATATTGATCTCTTTTTTAAATTTAGTATGAAATAAATATTTAAAAAAATAAACTATACATTCGACATTACACATTTTAGAGAATGTTGTTAGCATGAGAGAGCTATACATGAATGCAAGGTTACAATAAAAGATTTCAAGTACTTTTTGAATTACGATGTACCTAATTGATGTCGGGCTGAACAAATTTTTCAAGAAAAATTCATAATCAATAGAGTATATCTAGGCTATTAGATTTTAAAGTACATTAAATTTGCATATTGAAGTACAGATAGGCTATATTGAGCATACCAATTTTTATTTCCAAAGAACCAAAAGCAAAAGATACTGTGGAAAAAATATTGAAATATAGTGTACTTCTCCCCACTTAAGTTACCATTGGACAAGTAAATACTCTACAGGTATAGATGACGCAAATTACTAGTATGGGGTAATAAAACCTTAGGGCTTCTCTAGAAGGAGTCTATAACTAATCTCCACTCAGAATCTGTCGCAAAAGATAATGACACTTTCCTCGGAAAAGTAAGGAAGTAATCGTAGCTCACCGTATTTGGATAAAAAAAAAGACAAGCTTCATCCACAGAAGCTAAGCTAAAAGCTAAGAAGTTTACGTAAATGCTGTCATAAGTATAAATATTTCTTGTTTCTTGAACATTTTAATAACGATTTCGATTCACTGTTTTCGTTACAAACTTTCCCTCCTGAACCACTTTCTTAAGATTCAGGATATGAGAATATAGCCTACTATTCAAAAGTTTACTTGCCATTGGTGCTGGAACTTCGGATCCATGCAGAACTGATCTGATGGCAGAGAGAGAATATCAGAATATGCTATTGTTTTATAGTCTTTGAGCTATCTCTTTCAACGTTCACAAGATAAATGTTACAGTCGTCCAAGTGATTTTTCGGTTCTCAATATCATGGGAGGAAAGGAACTGGCAACCCTACCCTATTATCTCCTGGTTTAGTTGTCTCATGAGTGATATCTTATTGGTGTCCTTTCTGAGGTCGTCGTCGTCATCATCATCATCATCCTCTCACGAGTATAGATTTAGTAGTCTCTTTCGATCTCTAGGTGGATATAATCTCTTAAGTGTTTTACAGGTCCGTAAAGTTTTCTTTTTCTTCTAATTTTATATTCGAAAATAATTTGCGTGAGTACAAGGTGATTGAGTGGTCAGTAGTGGAGCGGCATAACTGGTTTAAATGATTCAGTAATGGAGATCTAAGATAAACCTCACTCAAGACATAACTTTTCTAGAGAATGAGGCTATATCCACCAAACTGGAACAGCAGCCACTCACCAGTCGCAGTTTATTGTTAATAAGGATTGGTGTTTCTAAGTCCACAGTCTGTCGTCACTTCACCAATTTGAATTATGTGTAAGTAATGATTACTCGATCCGCATGAATTCACCGAAACAGTTTTGAGAAAAAAAAAAGCTTTTGAGACGACCTAGTAATTGCCTATTTAGTTTTCCTTAGAAACTTGTAGAAAATTATAAATGTGTGGATGATGGTATTAATTTGAATTGAGAGAATTCATAAGCGTATGCAATATACAAAATTCAGAGGACAATTTTTGTGTAGGGTTCATGTTATTTTCATAAATGTGAACCTCGATAGCTATCTCCGATAATGGTAAGATAATTTTCCAAGTAAAAATTTGCGTATACATGTTTAGAAAGTTTTTGTATTGTACACTATCTACCAAAAAGTAATTGGGCTCTGTTTTCGCCCCTTCAGAATCTCGTTGTACCACCTCTTGTTGCTATAATAGTAGCCAATCTGTCATGCATGCTCTCCACTAGTTTGAGTAGGATATCCACTGGAATGCGTCGCCATTCCTCTTGCAACGTGGCACTCAGTTGGACAATGGAAGTTGGCCGCACCTCCCGAGACCTCAATCGCCGGTCCAAATCTTCCCAAATGTGCTCAATGGGATTGAATTCAGGACTCTGTGCAGGCCAGTCCAACGGGTGAACATTATTGTCTGCATACCACTGCATAGTAGCCGCCGAAACATGGGGCCAACTTCCATTGTCCAACTGAGTGCCATGTTGCAAGAGGAATGGCGACGCATTCCAGTGGATATCCTACACAAACTAGTGGAGAGCATGCCTGACAGGGTGGCTGCTGTTATAGCAACAAGAGGTGGTACCACGAGGTTCTAAATGGGCAAAAAGAGTGCCCAATTACTTTTAGGTAGTTAGTGTATTTACTCAGTCGTGTAGGAACTACAACGGACAATGGGGTATAAATCTTGAAGGGAAAACAAGAAGAATCTGAATCCCACTCGTAGTTAAGGAATACCAGGGAAGAATCTTCATTTTTAATACTCCTTATGCCACTTATGCTGTAGTAGGAGTACAAGAAGCTATGATCATCCTTTTAGCCAGCCATTCGAAATAAGTAAATGCTCACAATGTGGAATGGAGGGAGAGGAACGTAATATCGCTATTCCCGTCTTCCATAAACTCTCGCTTTTGTTGTTTATATTCTCTAGTCCATCCATAAAATCATAATATTAAAAGCATTATGCATTGCTATATACCTACTTTTATGGAAACGGGCAACTCCTTAACCTGTAAAGTCCTTGCCGCGTTAGTATTAAAGCGGGCTATATCCCATTTGAATCAAACGTAGAGATATTGCGAAATGGAATAAATGTGTCCTACGAAAATCTGTAAGTTCCTTTAAGTGCTATTCAAACGGCACTCACCTTCAAATTAATATATAAAACATTACGTAATAAGATGTTTCCTTTATATTACTCACAGAGTCGCTTTCGATTATTTATTACAGCGTATTTCAAACTAAGGGTAGCGATTCCCAGGGGGATTCACTCATTTCATTCATTTATTCCATATTGCAAAGTCGGGACATAGGTACACCTCTGGCAGAGGTTTCAATACCTAAAAGAAATTTAATTGAAATTATATGCGGACAGGGGACAGAGACAACTGGTAAACTTATCGCCTCAAACGCCACCTAGTATGCAATAAGATATTACTAGGACGCGAAAGAGGAGAAATTTAGTTCAGAGGCTCTAATTAAAGCTTAGAGGTCTTTAACGTGCCGAAAAACTTCGAAAAAGAACACGCGACTTAAGGCTTACGAAGGAACTTGGCTCCAAACTTTTGCGCCCTGAAAAATCCATCGACCCCAGCCGGGTCAGGGGCACTTGTGGTGTCATATCACTTTGCCAGCGAAATAAAAATAACCAGACATACGAGTATATAAAACATGTAGAATAACAAATCTAACAAAAGAGCACGTAAATGTTATGAACACATAGATTAGACATAACATATTGCATTAAATCTTACACACACCATAATACTTTGTTTTTAACAGGCTATACAAAGCTTTAGCTTTCAATGTATGAACTCGGTAGCTAGCAATATATTGTTACTTTCTGTCACTGTTCCTCTACCCTTATTAAGCGATTTTAGCCTTATGCATTCTGAGCCTCTATCATTTGCAGACATATTAACACTAATGTTAAACTCTCCTAAGAATATCTCTAAAAAGGAATTATATAACCTGCAGAGCTTCCTCTCATTGTAAGCTTTCCAGAGCATTATTTTTCTATTCTGATCTTAAACAAATAAAGTGAAAATGTAAGACAAAATATTCAATAAAATAAAAAAATATTCTCGAGTATACTGTATACCAATTCACAGTATCAGAACCATTCCTACACATTATATATCAACCTCATAATATTTAATATTAATGGGTTAGTGCATGGCTGGACGATTCGTGTTCGCTCGAGCGACCTATAGGTACCTGTCTCATCCTACTCCCGCAATTCCATGCATCATAGAAAATATTGTCCCTCCCATTGAGGGTTAAACGCAGTAGCGCTCAGAGAGAGGCTAAACGCCCGGACCTGGGAATGTGTTGATGTAAATCATAACATAATATGATATATAACATGGGCCATGTCTCAACAGATATTTGTTTCCGGCACATGTTTATAGGAACTTTTGTTCTAGTTTCGACCTATACTACCTCCTATAAAATATGCGACATTTTTTAAGCACCCTGTATATATCATATACTATAATAAATGAAGATGTAGGTCACACATTATATACATAATACAATATAACATGGGCCATATCTTAACAGATATTTGTTTCCGGACACATGTTTCTAGGAACTTTTGTTCTAGTTTCGAACTATACTACCTCCTATAAAAATATGCGACACTTTTTAAGCACCCTGCATATATCATATACTATAATAAATGAAGATTTAGGTCACACATGTAAATAATACAATATAATATGGGCCATACCTCAACAGATATTTGTTTCCGGACACATGTTTCTAGGAACTTTTGTTCTAGTTTCGACCTATACTACCTCCTATAAAATATGCGACACTTTTTAAGCACCCTGTATATATATCATATCTATACTAATAATAAATCTGTAGCCAACATTTTTCGGGTAATTTTCGATTTTCCAAAAATAATTGGTGTTAACATGTATAATTAACCATCCTGAAACCGAAAATCGCTTTTTTTGAAAATTTTGTTTGTTTGTTTGTCTGTTTGTCTGTCTGTCTGGATATTTGTTACCTTTTCACGCGATAATGCCTGAACTGATTTACAATATATGAAAATTGAAATGTAAATTAAGTTCGTTGTAACTCAGATTTTATACTATATGGCATTCAAAATACTTTATTTAAAAGGGGGAGGGGTCATAAGGGGGCTTGAATTAAATAAATAGAAATATCTCCCTTATTATTAATTTTCATGAAAAATGTTACATAACAAAAGTTTCCTTAAAAATGATTTCCGATACGTTTCATTCCAAGTAAAATTTTGGTGGGACCAAATTGCACCAAAAACGGATGTTCTCTGAACCAAATGATCATATTTTAATTATTTGCATGTCATAACAATTAAGAAATATGTTAAAGGAATTATCATTGCACTAAATGAGTGGTCTCTGGATCAAAATGATCGCATTTTAATTATTTAAATACAATTTAAATTAAGTGACATATTAAACGATTTATCCTTCTATCCAACACGAATGTTCCCTGGACCAGATGTCCTATTTCAATTATGTAATTACTTTATATTTATTTCAAACAAGTACAGCTAGTACTATAATAAATGAAGATTTAGGTCACACATTATATAAATAATACAATATATTAAAATACTCGTAAATATTGATATAATTGATAATTATCAATTATTAATTATATAAATATTTACCAGTATTTTCTATTTCTTCTACAGTTTTTCTTCAATAAACACAACGGAATATCTAGCACCGTACAGAAAGAAGACTTGCTGCGCCAGCTGCAATATTATCTAACTTGATCATGCCAGAAGGAGGTAGCGCCAGACTTTCCTTATCGCCTGTGTAGCCTACACGGCGCAAGGATCGTATTGCAAGTTAGAAGTCATTCGTGCGCTTTTTCCTTATAGACTCTGCAATCTAGCAGCTTAAGGACAACACATGATGACCACGAGAAACACAGATAATTCTCCCTCTTGGAAAATCCGATTCTGTTGTATTCGTAGTTATCACTTGAGCCAGAGCATAGAGGATAGTGGTTATGATCGCTAGAGTTAATACTTGTTCGGTATTCTAGAATACATCCAGTTTCCTGTCTCACAGCGGGAGGGTCCTTGATTACCGTTCTTCAAATAGTCTGTCGCTGGCATTGTTGAATATGCTAATGCGGCGTGCATTGTCTGTGTCATTTATCACCCGTACCGTTATATTGATTGTCTTGTAGTTGGCAAGACGCAATGCTTGCATTCATGCCAAATTACTCCCTTGTTCCTGTCACACAGCCAGTAACTGGAACACACCGGCTGCATTGTGCTCGAAACAACACAGTTTAGAAAGAAAGCAATCAGTTCACGTCTGGACTCCCGGCCCGATTACGGAACTATAACAGACGCTAATAGGTTCTTTCTTGTCTGTGTTCATTTGAAGTGACTGTGTTGCAAAGGAGACAATTATTCGTGTAGCATTAATTTATTAATTTTCCTACATTTATTAATAACTGTAATACGAGTAAATTACGTACTTGAACTTAAAGAGAATTATTCCGAATATCATAAATATGGTAGGTTAGAATTAGGTAACGGATTTCTAGATGATAAGATATATATATAAAATTCAATGAAGGACACTTAGATGTTAATATAAAATTAACAATTAATAATTTAGTAAATATTCCATACATAAATGTTCTGCCCATGGGCAGGTCCTTCAATGCAAACCCAGTACTCTCCAATATTTCCTATTTTCTATCTTCCTCTTTGTCTCGCATATGATCCATAAATCTTAATGTCGTCTATAATCTGATATCTTCTTCTGCCCCGAACTCTTCTCCCGTTTACCATTCCTTCCAGTGCATCTTTCAGAACATAGTTTCTTCTCAACTAGTGACCCAACTAATTCCTTTTTCTCTTTCTGGTCAGTTTCAGCATCATTCTTTTTATTCAGCCACTCTTTCCAACATAACTTCATTTCTTAATCTGTCTGTTCACTTCACACGCTCCATTCTTCTCCATATCCACATTTCAAATGCTTCTATTCGTTTCTCTTCACTTCGTCGTAATGTCCATGTTTTTTGCCCCATACAATGCCACACTCCACACAAAGTACTTCACTAGTCTCTTCCTTAGTTCTTTTTCCAAATTTCGGCAGAAGATGCTCCTTTTTCAATTAAAAGCTTCCTTTGCCATTGCTCTTCTTCTTTTGACATTCTGGCTGGAGCTCATGTTACTGCTTATAGTAGGCTATATTCCAAGTATTTGAAGCTATTCACTTGCTCTACTGCAGCGATGTCAGACAGGGACTAAACGGAGCGGAGCGCTCCACTAGACTAGTTGCGTGCTCCGGTGTTTCCACAGACATAAGCAAGTTCAAGCTCCGATCTAGCTCCACAACCCGTATTGGAGCTTACAACTCTGGCACTACTGCTCTACTGCCTCATTTAGAATTCACGCGTTTACCTTCTTTATTTTTCTTCCTATGACCATGGTCTTCGTCTTGTTTGCATTAATCTTAATCCCATATTGCTCACAGCTGTCATTTAGCTCCAGTAGCATATCCCTTAGTATCTTCTGCTAACAACGCTAAATCATCAGCAAACCTTACATACTTTATTCCCCTTCCTCCTACTTTTACCCCTCTCATGTTCTGAAAATAGTTCTTCGCCAAATTCTCCAAGTAGATGTTGAACATGGTAGATGATAAAGGGCATCATTGTGGTATTCTTCTTCTTATTTCGCTTCCTTCAGACATATATCTTCCTATCCTGACTTTGACTCGTTGTTTCATGTATAGGTTACTGAACAGTCTCCTGTCTTTTCAATCCACACTTATTTTCTTCAGGATGTCCATCAGTTTGTTCCAATCCACTCTGTCAAACGCCTTTTCTAGGTCCTAAGATACTATGTACACTTCTTCATTCTTCTCTAGGTGTCTTTCGCCGATTGATCGTAGTAGTCCAATTGCATCCCTTGTACCTTTTCCTTTTATGAATCAAAAATGTTCTTCCAACTGTCCTTCCAACTTAGAATATAAACGGCGATTCAGTATTCGCATGAGAATCTTCGCCGAGTGCGATATAGTATAATATACCTGCATTTGTGCCCTAACTGTAATCTGCAGAAATTTTTCAGCATTTTTCCTCATATCAGTGACTTTTTTTTTTAAGCGTATCCCTGTCGAATGGGTTCTAACCCCATTGCAGGAGGCCTGTGCCCAACATGGGACATCATGGCTAACATTCATTCATTCACATTCAGAATTATATTGAACTTTAAAAAAGAAAATAAAAACAAATGTTCCAGGACTCAGAAGACTAAACTGCAAAATGCATTATTGTATTTTGTTTAGAAAGGGTTAAGTTGCCTGACGAAATACCTGCATTCAAGAAAAAGGTTAAGGAACTTTTAAAAGCAAATGATACGTCCTAATAAGATTAGAAAATCCATTCACTTTATAAGGGCATGACAATGATTATTCGCTTGGGCTGATTACCTGGTTGTGTTTTTTCCGAGGTTTTCCCAAACCGTAATGTGAATGCAAGGTAATCTATGGCGAATCCTCGGTCTCAACTCTCCAAATATCTCGCTATCATCAATCTCATCGACGCTAAATAACCTAGTAGTTGATGCAGCGTCGTTAAATCAACTAAAATAAAAAACAATGATTATTCCATCATAACTGAGCTACTGGTCTGAAAAATATTTTCTCTGCAAACTACAGTGTATTGTTCGAAGAAAATACTTCTGGTAGGTAATGACCAATACTTACAAAGAGCGTATTCCGAATCTCACCTGTGAGCAATCCGATGGCATCACGGTGTTCCGAATTCCACCGATAACGTCATTGATGCTCCACCGGTGTCGCACCGGTGCCATCAACTTGCAGAGGTGGTGACAGTCTCCATCAGCCGCCATCAGTGAATTTGATTGGTTCTTGTATAGGGCGGGAATTAGCAGACGAATAACATCGTGCACTGTTGTGTCATGACGGTATGTTCTGCTTTAGTTCTGCTGTATTGTTTGTAATGAGCACAACGTAAAAACAATATGTTAATGGCTTATGAGCGAACATGTCAACGGACCCGTTATTACTACTGGTTCAAGAAATAAATTGTTTATGCTATCTTTTCTTTGAACGAGATGGGAGTACGAAAATTTCGCAAAATTTTGCTAGCGTAGCACAGATAACAACTTGTACAGTCGCCATGACAGCCATCGATCCTTCCAGTAGTTTTGTTCCTTATTTCGCTGCAACGTGACGTCATTGATGCCACCGGACCGGTGAGATTCGGAATACGCTGAAAGTCAGTTAGAAAGAGGGGAAAAAACTTGCAAACCATTCCATTTGATGCGACTTCACTTGAATTTTAGTGAACACGTCGGGTTAATAGTGAAATGTCTGTATGGGTTTATCCTCCGGACCCTTTACAACCGCAGATTACATTTGTTGTTTTATATTCGATTTCATATATGTTATTTGACATTTGGAACCCTATACACCCGAATATGTTATAAAATGTTATTGTTTTAAAATGTGATATACAATTTTATTAATTTATTGGTTCGTTTTGAATACTACCTAGAGTCGGAGAACTGCTTACTTTTATGATTTTTTACAAATCACCTTGTGTATACTACATTTGTGTGCCTCGTTTTCCCGTGACAACGCTTTTCAGTTCTGTTAGCACTTTGATTATTGTATATTTGTGTCTTTGTTTAATGAAAAATTTTAGATAAGGGCGCAAATAGCCATAGTAGCTGACGCGCCCTTTTTAAACCCCACTATCTATCTCTGTAGGAGTAACGGGAGTACCTCACTAAAACACACCTCGAAATACCATCTTTGTCACCATAAGGGTGTATTCCTAATAAATTATGCTTTCATCCTTGTTAAATATTCTCTGATATAATTTTTTTTATCGCAATGAGGATCTTATTTCTGTATTTATTTGCCCTTTCTTCTTGTGAAGGTTTGTCAAAATCTCCATTGGGCCATTTCTAGTCTAGCCTTGTCCTCAGATATCAGTATTCAGTTTTCACCTCTATATTATTGTGTAAGCTTTGCAGCTATATATTTTGTATGCTTGGTCAGTTACCTCTATTAATATTTTTGCTGACATTTTTATCGGTACAGACATTTACAATATTACATTTGTTAACTTTCTTGTCTACGTCTGCATTGCTATCAACTATTCCTATTTCTCAGCCTAGATACAGTATGTAAATGTTCTTACTTGCGTAATAACTTACATATCCCTTCAAGGAGAATTTTTACATAACAGCACATGTCCTCTTGCCCTCATTGCCATTATTTATCTTTAACATTATGGATTACACGACATTAGTATTTTTCTTTGAAAGCTATCTTATCTTTCCATTTTTCAATTTTGCCATTTAACATGATAGCGTACGGAATCCGGTGTCCTAGATGGATATGATGAGTCACAACTTTCTCTGTAAATTTTATGATTATCAATAATAACTTCAGTTGCGAGTCCGAAATTGAACAAATCATCCTGTACGGGACTGTTTCTTAAACCTGATTACTGATAGGTAACTCTTTTGAATTTACGTAAAGATTTTTTTTGTTGCTACAGAATACGTCTGTTACGGTATCAATTAATATTAGAGGAGAAAAATTCGATCCCGCGCCGGGGATTGAACCCGGGTCCTTGGTTCTACGTACCAAGCGCTCTAACCATTGAGCTACGCCGAAGTTCAATCCATAGCACCGGATCGAATCCCTCTCCTCCAGTGTTTTTCCCATTATGGCCTGATTCCAAGTTCGAATGTAAGTTGATACTCGTATTTTTATATTAAGTCAACTGCCATTATACAAGGAGCGCACTCAGTTGAGTGACTTGGTGGCCGGCATTCCATAGTAATTACACATCTGAGTTAACAACGTAGTATCATTTTGTACTTCACAAGAAGTGCTCGAAATGGAAATGACGGCCACCAACATTAAGTACTTATATTTATTATTTTCATTTAGTAGGTATATTTATTTTTCTTAACAGAAAATTATCTTTCTATGTCTCTGATATCAATGTTCTCTGGATTTCCCTTCGCTTCTACTAATAGTTACACTTAAGTATTTACAAACTTATTACAGTATTTACAATAATTATTTTCATGTAGGCAATCCATCATCTTTTATTTGTTGACCCATCGTCCACAAGGTGGTCCTCTCTATCGTGTATGTATGTATGTATGTATATATATATATATATATATATATATAACATGACATGAGTCAACGACAGACCCTTATAAACCACTCGAAGAATTAAACACAGTACGTGCAGTATGTTGTTAACTCTGACATTTAAATTATATGAAAATAACATAAGAATGTAAATAAATGTAAATAATAATTCTGCAGTGCTTGGGAAAAGTGACATAAGTCAGTTTCCACAAACTTTTTTTGATAATTTATTGACAACTTACACTGGTTTATGTCGATTTGATTTTTTTTCTGTATGAATTATTATATTGAGAGAAATACTTAAGTATTTTTTTCCAAGCGAGCAGATGTCAAGTTGTCAATAAATTATCAAAAAAGGTTTGTGGAAACTGACTTGTGTCACTTTTCCCGAGCACTGCAGAATCGTAAATGTAAACAATGCGCTATAGCGCTAGATATCTTCAAGCTCATATCTCTTAATCTAACTTCGTACACCTCAATCAAGAGTATTTTTCTCAATTCCCTATCTCAAAATATTCTGTAGAGCATCCCATATTTCCTGTTTATTTTTTGCACGATTTTACTTAATTAGTCTATATATTAAAGGCGAATATATATAGTAAATGTAGATTATGCCAAGAACATGAAAATTCAAGAAACCATGAAATTTGAAGGCGTGTTATAGAGGCATAACCCGAACGACTCTTTAAGCACAACAATTTAATGTTTATAGACAGAGGTTTGTACCTTTATGATTACTTTTCTTCTACTAAACACATTCCTTGGAAAGATATGGCCTTTACATAACGCTCTACCCTCTTCTGAAACACATATTAGATACTATACTTTCCAAATACAATAGGTAGTTGCCCAAGAGTTTCCAGTTCTCGATCACTTTGTGAGATCTGGTCTGTGAAAATTATGTTGCAGCGAAGAACCGAAGATTTCGATGAGGGCTTCACTTCCGTTCCAACAGTAGGTGGACTACGTAGACTTGCAACGTCTTGAAGCAGAAATCAATTTTCTACCTCAGTGAGCTCTTTAAATCTCTTCTAAGGGAACTGGTTTTATATTTGCCATTAATATTTTGATTCTCGGATACTCACTGCTGCAGAATAAATTGTCTTCATTCAAGAAGGAGAATAATTATGATTTTAACAGAAGACGAATTCATATGAATATTTTTTCTGAAAGAAAATTTGCTCTGTGTTTCAAAGTCGAAGGCTGCTGCCTATTTTCAGGAAATAATAACTCCCTCAACTCTGAATATATGTTATAATAGTGTTAGGAAATTCTGTATCAGTTCGTGATTGTGCTTCAATTTTACTCGTATTCTTTTCTCGTTTTCAAAAACAACAAATCACACTTAATTTTATGAGATTAGGTTGCAATATAATAGGATATAGAAAACTTCCGTTAAGAAGATATTTAAACTTCAATCAATAAATGCACTGCACTTCTCATATCTCCATTTGTAATTGCTGAACGTCAGCGAAGCGTGCCGGTATGAGGCTTAATTTTCGCATTCGTTTTCCTATTGTTATGTTTCCACCACTTGAAAACCGCTGATCATGCCAGTGAAACTTTTCTATAAGCCTGATTAATGAGATGAGTTTTTGCACCACTTTTCCCAAGTGGAAAGCACAATTTAATACAGCAACACTGGCGCTCCTCTCACGGAATAATATCTAATTGCTCAGCCAATCTAGAGCAGTTGTATTAAAATTGCAAGAGCAGTATTGTACCTATTGAAAATGGTATATTATACATATGCATATTTATTATATTATAGTTGACAGAATAACTACATACATATAATCATTTAAAACCTTACATTAAGCAATTTATAATTTTACACATAGATATATAAATTTTAATAAAATATATATAATTTAAATACTTAAAATAAGATGTTTTTGTTCTATCTTGCACTTGCGTCTAGTTTTTGCAAGAGTCAGCTCATTTTAGTATGTTTTTAAAATTAGTATTTGTTCCCTTGCTTGAGTTGTACTTCGCGTTTAATGTGCAACTAGCATATATAAGTCTTCCCTTTTTCTAGTATCTTCCATTCCTCTTTCACTACAGAAATACTTATATAGTTCGTATAAGGTCTCTCTAGTTGGTAAGCCTTCATTTCTTAATTTTACTTCTTAGTATTCTTTTTTCGTACCTTCAAAACTATTACATGTAGAAATAAAAAATAGGGCCTATAGCTAAGTAGTCTCTAACCAAGTCAAAAATGTTATCGGTGAGTCTTAAAAATGCATACCTGCTAAAATTGAATTTCCTTGTTAACTCAGTAACTTCACTTTAATTTAATAATTCCTTTCCTTTAGTTTTTATTTTAGCAATTTTCTTCGGTATTTTAGTTTCAATGTATTTGTTCATTAATAAGAGATACTGGCTTTCCTCCAGTTTATACTGCAACACTTGATACTTCTTTCCATGCATAATTCTACATCTATAACACAAAAACAAGCGTATAAACATATTTATCTAATTATTACTTTTTTTTAAATGGTATATTGTAATACAAATGCGGAAAGTGGTCTAGGTCTATTGAAGAATGAGTATGGAAGTTAGAGCACTAAGTTTGAAATTTATTGCGATAGGCCTATAAGCACACTATTTTTTTATATGAAAGTGATAGAATTAAACAGATCACGGAAAAATTAATATAAGTCAAAATTACAGTCTTCATAATTATTTATCTAGAAACGTGAATTGTAAGAAAAGTTTCGAGAAGGCGGTGATCACGAAGCAACAATAGTGTTTTGTTAATGTAAACGATAGTTATAGTAAGTAGAACTAGAACTTAACTGTTAAGTATGGAATTCAATTCTTTAGCCACACTTTGAATAATGGGTAAAAAGTTATTAATTCTGGTGATGAATATGAAACCAATAGTCAGGGTGCGAATTAACGAGAGGGATGGTGGGGATTTTCCTCCTGTTAGAAAGTTATCACCCTCTCATAAATTCATATCAACATCCCTGCCAGGAATAACTTCTATGCCCCCTCACAAATTATAATTTTATAGTTTTAATACGAATATACAGTACTTTACAAAGTATGAAGTAAGCAAAGGAAATTATATGGATGTATTGTCATCACCGGCAAGCTGACAACAATCAATAACTTACTTAGGAATTACACATATTATCTTAAGCCTACTCATGGATATAATTGTTAATTATTATTATGATCAAGATGCAAGACAAGCAACTCAGTGCGACCAAGCGTTGAGCCGTATTGAATGAAGATAATAATGTTATGTATGGTATTCTCTATCTAGGATTCTTTCCCTCCCTCATCAGAAATCTTAATTCACACCCTGCCAACGGTTAATATTAATGCTAAACACCAATAATAATTTGCAAACAACTGTAGAAGTGTTTCATTCGAATAGTATTACTAAAAAAGATTAATTATTAAAAAGTTTTTCTGTAGATTCATTTAGTTGGAAGCGTGCGGAAAGTGAATGAAGATATTTTGAAAGTTTTTGTAAAAAAAAAAATCTTACTTTCAGTCCCAGTTTTCTTGTCGGAAATGCCGTCTTTCCATACTTTCATAGAAAAATAAATGAACGCTATCATAAGAATGCAAATACTTTAGTTACCAAATGAGGCTTATTCAGAAATGAAGTATGGTAATCTACCAATTTGAAAAAATCAGCAAATTATTTTTCTACCACAGTATGTAAATTACGTCACACACACAGATATCAGTAGGTAAAATAACTGTTCATAGCACTTACACAAAAAAACTATGGCTATTTACTTTATGCACCGCAGAAAAATACAAGATTCAATGTACGGGTACATATTTCATTCGGTAACAAAATCTATTATAATTATAAATGATGCTACACAAATATCCACATACATTTTGCTATTACTGCAAACAAATATTATTTATTTAATCAACACAGCGGTTAGGAAAAGTTGAATGCTAAATCTTGTTGCAATGAGTATACTACAGATGTAACTTCAGAATAATAGAGCTAAAATGTAAATGCGAATGTTACTTAATAATTGTGTTACGTGTAATATTTACGTAAAGAAAGATCGAGGCAGTGCATTAATTTTTTATTGAATGAAATTTGCATATTGAATATTGCATTTTCTTCGTAGTGTGTAAAATGAATAGCAGTGCATATTACGATTACTTACTTTTTTATGCACTTGTGTTTTAAATGCTCACTTGACGCACTGTTAAGATTAGGTAAGATACCACTTTACGTACTATTGTTGAAAAAATATTTTATGAAATTATTGAGTGTTGTGGTCTCGTATAACTAAAGGACTCGGCGTTATTTAAAACCACCATCTACCGATAACAATGTCCTTACCTCATTAGCTGCATAAATAACTAATATTTATCTCTTCTGCTATCAGATTCGACAGACGTGAGGGAGGTTTCGGAACTTCCTATTCCTCCTATGTTAGATTTTTTCACTCTACCGTATAAAGGAATCTGTAATTTTTTTTCAACAGTTTTAACAATTTTTTCTAATGTGTGAAATGAGAATATTGTAATTTTATTAAAAATGTGTGGGATATAATATTTAATGAAATACTGAAAATTAAAATATAAATTATTCATTTTATAATATTTTCTTTCCAAATATTGAGTGTAGAAGAAAATCTCCGTATTAAATTTGAGGACACTGTGGTAAGATACAATGTAGTAAAATTATGTGAACCTGTCTTTCATAGAAGCTGAGGAAATTAAGTATAATTGAACATTGTAGAAATAAGGCGTTCCGAAATTCTTTAAGCTATTTTCTCAGACAGTCGCTGGAATTATTGAGGCATTTCTCATAGCCGGGAACAATTTGTACACCTTCTTTACGAATCTGGAATTTTCGTCCCCAAAAACTCGCACCTGGGACATTTCGTCATACACAATGAAAATGTCACTGAAACATTTCGTCCACCAAAGGAAAATGTCACTAGGACATTTCACAACATAAAAGAAAAAAGTCACCGGGATATATTTGTAATAGTAACTTTACAGGATCTTACTGTTATACGTTTTCTAAGTTGCCTACTTTACAGATTTAGACTCCTAAATCATGAGTGACGTTCCACGATTTACTCCGACCAGTACAGAAAGGAAGAGAATCATATACAAAGGTTTTATGATCGCAAAGCACAGGAAACTGAAAGCAGGTATATCATGGATATTTATTAATAGAGATGGATGCAACGGGACATTAGTAACATCATCAAACGAAGAGGAGGCAACAGTTTTATCGGAGGAGAAGCACATCATGCACCAGACTGGGGACCTTGTAGAGCAGCAGATGTGAAGTATGTTTGAAGAGAGAGGCAACTGAATCCAGTAGCAGAACTGCAACACAAGTACAAAATGCAATTGCGAGTTCAAGTAGTAAGACAAATATATTTTCAAAGAAGGGTTTTTAAGAAGACGGTTAAACATATTACAAGGATTAATATGCCTCCAAAACCACACTCAGTGGAGAGTATCATCAATCTGCCTGTGAAATACAGAACTACGACAGATGGTTTACGTTGATTACTTCGTGTAGACACAGAGAAGGGGATCATATTTTTTTTTTCTTCCGATGCCCATATAACCAAAATTTCAGTGGTTTTTATTATGACCAATTGGTGCGTTGTGTCTTAGGCATATGACTAAAAGTACGCTGGTACCAACTATTAGTGTGACGAAATGTCGGTGACGAAATATCCATGGTATGAGTTTTCGGGTAGAAAATGTTCTGGAATCCTTATTTACTGATTTCGACCAGATATAATGTTCGTCACTTCTGGACTATGTCTTAGAAGTAATCTTTCTCCTCAAAGTGCTGGTGGACCAGGCACTTCTTCAGGTATAGAAAAAAAAAGTTATTTGGCCAGAAGTCAGGGCTTTACGAAATAAGGTTAATTTGTTCCCATCCAAATGAGGTGATGGTGTTTTGAGCTCAGGAACAGATGGCGATCGAAAGAATCCCACAAGCACAGTCTATACTCGTTTATGAAGCAACCGAATCCATTTCTTAACCGTGCCGCCATTCATCGAGTGTTCAACATATTTCACGTAGTGCAACTATGGGGAAAAAATGGCTCCGAAGGGCCACTTCAATCAAAGCCTCCTTATCTCACTCCACCGACCATCCCCTCCATCAACCATCCCCTCCGCCTGGTGCTTCGTACAGACACGCTTCATTCAGTGGCGGGTATGGCTTCGATCTCGGGACGTCAGTTTCAGAAAGAGTGACAGAAAGAATTTTTTGTTACTTACAAAAAAAAAAAGTCTGCTGCCTAACATGTGGGTTTAAAATTGCGCATATAAAACGCTTCAATATTAAACGCCACTTTGATCGGAAGCATGAAGCGGACTGCGATGATCTTATTTGTTTACAATTTTAAAAGCTATTTTCGTAATATTTGTGAAAAGATAAAAAACAAGATATATTTATGGTATTTTCGGGGTTTAGTTACTTATTATTTTATTAAGTATCTGGAACTGAACTTGCTTATTTAAATCTTTGAGTGCATATTAGGCCTACTTGATGCGTCCTCTTTCCAAGAAAGATTTTCAGAAGTAACTGCAATGGACAAGGAGATGTGTCTGTTCAATAATTAGTTTGTATTTGATGTTAGTCAAGCAGCAGAGCCACTATACAGCTGCAAACGAGCACGCCAGTAAAGTCTTTAGGAAAAAATGGATTAGATCTTTTTAAATACCTACCAGAGAAGCGATTCCCTAATCTGCGCACATTTTCATGCGTATTATATATATGTTTGGCTCAACTTACTGTTGTGAGCAGTTTTTTCTTCCACAATGAATATGACCAAAAGTATCTCCAGGTATAGGATCACAGACATGCATTTTAGTCTCAGTATTACTGTTGAGTTCTACTTCAGAGCTTGAGTTGAACGTTCTAATTTAGAGCCAAATATATCCATTTTAGTTAATAACAAAAAACTCCGAGAGCCAAAAAAAAAAAAAAAAAAAAAAAAACGAAATTTAGCAGTATAGGCCTACAATAGTATTTAGTTTCATTCATATCTCATATATTTTGTTTAATATGTTTTAAAGTTAAATGACAATGGAGTTTAGTTACTTTTAGTGTTTTTACAAAGAAACAATTGATTATGTTAATCATTATATTGTGTTTAATATGTTTTAAAGTTAAATAACAATGGAGTTTAGTTACTTTTAGTGTTTTTTACAAAGAAACAATTGATTATGTTGATCATTATATTGTGTTTATTATGTTTTAAAGTTAAATTGCAATGGAGTTTAGTTACATTTAGTGTTTTTACAAAGAAAGAATTGATTATATTGATCATTATATTGTGTTTAATATGTTTTCAAGTTAAATGACAATGGAGGTTAGTTACTTTTTTATTGGTTAAAAACAATTTATTACATTGATCATTATATTTTTTAATATATTGTACAGTTAAATGACAATGGAGCTTTTTTTTCTGTATACTTTTTAAAAAGAAACAATTTATTATGTCGATCACAAGGCAGTTCAAGAATTTTTCGTGCACATGTAAAGAAATGCTTATACAATTGAAGAATATATAATTTGCCTGATGACAGTGGCTGTAATAATTATTGTATGACACATGTACTTCATATAAACAAAAGACTGTAAAGATTTTGAAACAAGAAATAACAGCGGAGAAATTACTGATGCGCAAGTGTGTCGAACCCACCACTGCACTTGACTTAGCAAAACAACTGCATTACCCCTCGCCTGCGAATCAAACGAATGTGGGGTGAGTAGGAAACTTCCCTCCCTACTTTGGTGATAGTCCCCATAGCTGACGTAGTGCATAGTGGTAAATTTTACATGACTGTAAATTCCGAACTTAAAAAATGAACTTATTAAATACCTCATCACAGCCTGCAAACCATTTAACTGATAGAAAAAGTTCACCGCTGTGGAATAACGGTTAGCGATCTGACCGTGAAACGAGCTGGCTGGGACAAGTTACCTGGTTGGGACAAGTTACCTGATTTGCATTTTTCCGGGGTTTTCCCCTCAATCAATTGAAGAAGAATTCACCATAATTAATTGACATATCATCGTCCATACCATAGCCCGGATTCAGTTCACGGTTCGGCGTGCTGTACTTGTACAAGAGAGCGGCCATTCGGCTACCCAGTCCTTCGCAGAATAGGGGTGGTAAGCACAATACACCTCAGGCTGCAGTGTAAGCCTTCGGGCTCCTCCTATGTACCAGAGAAAAAAAAATTGACAAAAATGTACACATAAAGTGATTTTCACCAAATTGCTTCTAATGATTACTAGGGAGCAACATCGGCATTGCGGGAGAGGGATGCGGAACGATACCTACTTTGTGAACAGGATTCGGATATTTTAGGGGATATTAATATTTTATTTTTAATCCCACTATTTTAGCACATCAGTAAGTTTCTCGAATTTTTACAAGAGAGCTAAGTGACTTATGAAATATGAACAAATTTTGACAAAAATTGTAATTGGTACTATAGGGGAACAACTTAGAAAACTTCGTTTGTCTGCGCATGCATCAATCTTAAAGAGTAATGCAATATATTATTCACCTCCTCCTTTCTAATTGTCAGCCAATTACGGGAGAAGGCGTTACTTACGTAGGCTTTTAATGAAGCTGAATGTTATCCAATTTTTTATACTTTATAATAACTAAAAAAATAGTAGTCAGATTCTAATGAGGAAAAAAGCGTGTTGAAGAGAATTGTTTGCAGATTTTTAAGGTGTTTGAGTCACCGCAATATAACAAATGTAAGATTCCTTAATTAAGGTTAGTTTTCTACTACTGTAGTGTGGGAAAATATGTTTTTGAAGTAGAAAAGCGATCAGCGATAAACTTCTTTCCTTGAATAGATAAGTGGGTAGTTGCAGTGTATGAAATCGTCTAAATATATTTTACTTTATGTTGAAAAAACCCATGTTAATAGAATCAGTTAACAAGATATCATCACTTGTTAAGTTTATGTGTGACTGCTCGCGGTCCATCAAGTAGCGCGTACATAAACATTATTTATCTTCAGAACCCAACCATGCTTCAAAAATAAGCATTTATTGTTTTGATTGGTTTTATTTAGTTAAAGGGACAGATTTAAATGTTTAATGAGTTGTCTCCAGTCCTTTCAATTGAAAGCAGTATCTAGGCCTAATACTTATAGAACGATAGGAGAAAGTGTTACGATGGTGATATTGCTTGTTTTTCTTGCCATAAGCCTTAGAGCAGTGCCTAGCGAGGAGTGCTAACAGGACCGCCAACTATTCTTCTGGGGTTTGGTCAGCCTGCATGTGAATATTAATGCGTTCTGATAAATATTAATACTGAAACGACAGAGATGCAAATCAGGACACGATCCACCTCCCCACGGATATCGAATTAAATCCGTCTCTCATCTGGTGTCCCTGTCCCTGTCCCTTGAAGCTTATACCGCCACAGTCGGACTGATGATGCTAAGCTGCACCCGGCACAGAACATTTCAAGTCACTCCCTGCTGATTTCATGAATACCCACATTATAGTTAGCCTGTGTGTATATTTTTGGTTACTCATCTTCACATCATTTATTCTTTTCACTAGTACGAGTATTATTTATGTGCTTATTTATTCATTTTATTATATGAAGTAGGTAATTATTTCCTTCTTTATTACTGGCTCATTCCCAAATACAACGAATCACTTTCTTTGCCCAATGACGTAACAAAGAGTATGTTACTTAATTGCTTACTGACTTATATTAAATTAATAAATATTTCATTCAATAAATTATTTTATTACTTTATTTTGTATTGCACTTTTACCTAATGATTTTGTTAATTAATTTTTTATATTCTACATATTAAAAATATTCCTTATTTTCTTACAATTTGCATAGTAAAGAATTTGCTGCTTTTTACTTACTCCAGCGGTGACCAAAACTCGAACAGTAGTGATTGGATGCGACAGACAGCCTATGAAGTAAGGAGATGGAGAGAAGGTAGTTGACATGAAAACTACAACCAGTGGTGGTTCCTGTACTAACATCTTGATCAATCTCGACGATAAAAATCTCAAGCTTTGCTGTATCAGTAATGTCACTGCTGTCATGAAGAGCCAGTGAATAATATACGATTTTTATTGCTCCTTTTTCAACATTCCTCTTGAATATAATCAGGAATTTTTTCTAAATTCTTCTCTCGATACTTGGTCCAGAAATTCGTAGTTTTTCAAAATTAAAAACAAGTTATTAAAGCTATTTTAATCATTACTCTTTTGAAAAGTTCTATTCTATTAAAAGGCTTTAGAGCACGAGATATTTCAAATCCCATTAGGTAGCTGACTTCCTTACATTTACTTATCTCATCTTCCTCTTCCTGGCTATGATTTAAGACATGTCAGTTCCTGGCGTTCAACAGTTCGTTGGCACATAATATTCAATCAGTTTTTCTACAATATTATTATTAAATGAATAACTAATAAATAGTCACCCTCATCTAAAGATTAAGAAGATTAAAATTGAGATAAAACCTAACAATTTTATCCTTCTAGGTAGAAGATCTAAAAATATCAATATTCATGCAAGTACAGAAGAATGATAGAAACACCTACTTAGTGGCCAGTAGTAGTAGTAGTAATAATAATAATAATAATAATAATAATAATAATAATAATAATAATAATAATAATAATAATACATTATTCAGCGTACCAATTATTGTTTCTATATATTTATAATTGAACATTTGAGCAAAGTAAACATATTACATACAGTATTGTCCGACAGGACAACAAAAAAGTTCTCGTTTTCATTTTTACGAAACCAACTCTTACTGCTTGTAGAGAAATAGTTTGTAATAATAATAATAATTATTATTATTATAATAATTATAATAATAATAATTATAATTATAATTCATCGTGCAGTTATTTTCATATCTTTTATTCTAGAGAGATGTTTTCTCTAACTTTGTGCTGTTGAATCACAGCCAATTGACTGTGAACGTGCCACAACTCTTTTATCTTTTTTAAAGCAAATTTAAGAGAATCAATGACCCATTTCCATTCCGCATTATATCTTCCTCTTTAACGAATTTCAGTTTCTTTGTCTTAGATGAGGAGGAAGAGAAATTGAAAATGTCTCAAGGCGAAGTAGAGAACAGATTATTTTGTCCTGCTTTGTGGAGGGGAGTGTTGCCCTCTATTGATCTCGCAACACTATCCTTGTCTCAATGAGTTGAGGAAGATGAACGAGAGAGAAAGCGTTGAACTACTGTACAGCGTTCATGACTTGATAACGAGAATGAAGGAAACCTCTACCATAGTTGATGAGATATTTTTAATAGAATTACGTGTTACTTTTCAAATCATGTGGAGATATACCAGCGTACATTTTGACTACCGGGAGTGACGAAATCTTGTTAGAGGGGTTTCATGGTCGAAACGAGAGAGTGGGGGCAAGTTATATAATATGATTGAAAGGTATCTGCGAGTACTATACCATCCGTGGGTTTCATTCACTAATGTTTCGCAATAACAAAATGGCGGTAACCTTCAGTAATGGGTGTAGTGTTAACTGTTAAGGGTTTTATCTCCAGAACGAATGAATGTAGCTCAACGAAACAAAAACGAAATCGTAGGTAATGAGTATCTGTATAATAACAAAACGTGATATGTAGGTTTGAAAAAATAAGTAAATTGTGTGTTAAGAGAAATTATTTTTAAGACGGTCACAAAATCAAAATGACTGACAAATCAGCGAAAGAAAAGCAGCGAGCCTACAGGAAACGTGAAAGATAGAAAGAAAGGAAGCCACTGAATCCTATATATATCTTTGTATCTGTAGTAAAAGTTTAATTGAATAAAAACACTTACCGAAACAAAAAGGGAAGCACTTCAGTTTATTTTAATTTAAAGCATTCATACAAATGGCTGTATATTTGCAAATAGAAAATATTTCAATTGTTAATTAAACTAAAAATCGGTAAAAAAATATCGGTATATTATTGTGGTGATCATAATATTTTCAGTAGATATGGTTACTAATAGTATTAACTTAGATAATATAACTAATGAAAAGTAAGAAAATTGAAGTGTTTCGCCCTCTCTGCCGGTGAGTGTATTATGAAATTAAATTCCTTTTTCATTCGTGCACACTCCAAATATCATCGCACTCTCTCACAATTTGTATACATAATATAAGCATATATGTGTAGCTGGCATTCAAAATGCAACATAAATAATTCTACCCTCACTTTCTCACATTTTTCAGGAGATGAAAATGAAGTTTTAAAATGATCGTGTAAATTAGTGTATACTGATATGTAGAGTAACAATAAGATTTTACATACAATTGGGGAGGTTTAAAGTTACAATGATAGTACTAGAAGAAAAAGAAACAATTTAAGACCATATTAACTAGGATAACTCAAAACCATAAACAATTGAGTTACAATGTTAGTACTTGGGAGGGTCGAATTTTTCAGGAATGGCGAAATACATTTTATTACCAAACTACACAACAAAATTATTTGCTTTTATATTATAATGTATTGTTTCCTGTTCAGAAATCTGTTGTATGTGCATAAAATGAAATTAAGACTATTTTTCATGACTTATAATGAAATATAAGCGGGACATATTATTTTTTGTAAGAAATGTTTGGACATACTAATTTATGACAGGATCATTTATTTAATATTACACAAACCATTTATCTAAATGTGAATTAGATATTGTATATTGATATATGTATGAAAAATTATAAAAATATAATACGGGAAAATATTTGTTGTGCAATGTTACACATTAAAAATTACAAAATTACAACAGAAGCAAATATTTTTAGTGCAATCTTACACATTATGGTTCTGTTCAGGCATAAAAATAAAGCAAATTACGAATTCGTTTTTTCATGTCTAAGATACAAATATTGTAAAATTGAATTTGTCTACTATAATATGCTTTCTGAATAGATGTCTTGGGCAGAGGTTGGACCTGATGCATGTCAAAGCAAAGACTGGGTGTGTTCGTAAATGTTTCTTTTTTCAGAAGATCATAGAAACACTTCAATCTATTAGTGTGATTTTTTTCTATTAAAAACTAACATTTCCTTAAAATGTTTAGAACTCTGCTTTCTTCTTTCGGAATCCACAATTTTTGTCTCCAACAACAACAACAAACAATCCTTATCATAGTCCATTTTGAACAGAAAGAACTCAGAAAGCTGCTGCGGAACTTTCTCGTTGGCTGACAAGGACACGTTGCATATTGTTTCAATCATGACAGTGGGTGGACATATTACGAATAGAATGAACATCATCTCGCGCTTTAGAAACTAGGGGATTTGATGCGATATGTAAGGAGTATAATACGTTATCGAATGGAGAATGAAGAGAATTACGTGTTCCATTTGTTATATAAAAATATACTATGTTGGACATGTTGCGTTATGAAGGCCAGATTCACACACACATGTATATCTCGGGACTCGTGATCAGATCACCACGACCACACCATATAAAATTTAATTGTACGTAAAATTTTGCGGAACGATTCGCAACACACCCTTCGCTTATTTTTCCGTAGAATTACTCTTTATCCGCACTACTTATTGCGAGCAGGGGTGACTTGAGAATTGACTGTCACTTAAAAATGCAACTCAATCTAGCCGCCATTGCTCGCAAATGAATATATGAGGATCGTTTTTGCAAAACTTGCTAACTGAAAAAACTAAATGTTACAGGAGAGACAAAAAACTGAATGGAGACAAGTAGGTTATAGATACAACCATCACACTTTGACACACTATAATGAAGGGAAGTAATTCAATTTTACTAAGATGTCTTTAACATCGTGTAGAGGCCTGCTTTATGTTAATGAATCCTCCAAAATCTCAATTTTGCAAATTTTGTAGTTAGCAAGTTTTGCAAAAATGGTCCTCATATGAAGACAGATAGTCCTTACTATATCGTTGAATTGAGCAAGGAACACCGTATCAAATGAAATAGGCCTATGAACGATCGCTGCCGGATGATCCTGAGTGAGCTGGCAACGTCGCGAAAGTTATGCAGCACAGTAAATCAGTGAAGCTGTCGACAAGCGATCTTAGACACAAGTAGTTCTTTTTACTGGATTATTTAACGACGTAGAATTAACTACTGGATTATTCAGCGTAGATGAAATTGGTGATAGGGGATAGTATTTGGCGAGGTGAGGTCGAGGATTCGTCATGGATTACTTGATATTTGCCTTACGGTTGGGGAAAAGCTCGGAAAAAACCAACTATGTAATCAGCTCAAGCAGGAATGCAAGTCACACACGAGTGCAACTCCAGATCAACAGGCAAACGCGCTACCACCTGATCTACGCCAGAGGCTCACACGTAGTTATACGTAAATGTGTGCACCATAGTAAGCCTATTCACCAGCCGATACGTGATGGCACCCACACGTAGTTCTACGTAAGGATATGCAAGTATAGTAAAGCTATGAACTCGTCAACAAATGAATGCACCCATGCTTAGTTCTACGTAAAGATATGCAACACAGTAAAGTCATGCATCTGTCGACAAGTGATCGCACTCACACGTAGTTCTACTCATAGATACATAGTGTAGTAAAGCTACGCATCTGTCGACAAGTGATCGCACTCACATGTAGTTCTACGTAAAGATACATAGTGTAGTAAAGCTACGCATCTGTCGACAAGTGATTGCACCCATACGTAGTTCTACGTAAAGATATGCATAGTGGCAAAGATATACAGCATAGTAAAGCTATGCACCTCTCGACAGGTGATAGCACCCAGAAGTATTTCTATGTAAAGAAATGCAGCGTAGCAAAACTTTGCACCTGTCGACAGATAATCGTGCCCACACGTAGTTCTACGTAAAATATGCAGCATAATAAAGCTGTAATATCTGTCGTTATTTTTGTGCTTTATCATAGATGTAAAACCAACCAACATTTCGGTACTACGTATCGACTTCATCAAGAAAGGCCCACTAAAGAGGGATCCATCTCTTGGAGTGCAGTTTTGGAAAACAGTGGGCCAACTTTGTGATGGGTTGAAAAATAATAGATTTTCCTTTCTTACTTGTCTTTCATGATAACTGAGTCTGTAGCTCCTAAACGTCGAATGTTTCTCCACTTGTGACAAGTGTAAAAACCCAAAAATATCGTACCATATTGAATAACGTAGTCTCAAACCATAGGCCTACTTCTCTCACATGTTGATCTTCAACGACAAATCTTTTAAACCAAGTCCAGATCTCGGAGAGTTCACTGCGGTAAAGTTGCTCATTAGAATCCTCGTTTCAATGCTGTTGTTATGTTTCACTTTACGTTATCGAAGCGGATAAATAATTACTATCGTTAATAAATATCGTTCATAATATGCCACGTTATTGTATCAGTGCCGTAAAATATTAAATTTGATCCAGCAAGAAATTCAGAACGCGTTACGAAATAATACCGAACATATTTAGATGCATGCGCGTGTTGAGTATGTTATATTTGTAGTTGAGTATTTATGATATTCATACTTGTATATTGCTGTAGTGTTTTGTTTGACTCTAGCTTAATGAGCTTCGAAATCGACATTGCGTGGCAGTCACATTTCTCATCACTCCTCATTCAAAGCTTTCGCGTAATAAAACTTTATTGGATACCAAGCTGTAGACAGGGCCATATCAACAACGCAAATATCATTACGTTACGGATTTGAGGCAATATTTCATCTCTTTCATGTTTGCTCTGTGAAAAAAAAGAAAGGAAATATGATTACTTTTTGACAACCCTTATGTTTTACACATCATATCTTGCATCAGATTTGTTGCAAGATCACCCCGGATTTATTTGAAAAATACGTTTTGACATTCTGAACTATATCAAAGCTATTATGTCCCGAGGACCACGATGATCAATGAATTTACATAATGCTATTAGGGTTGTAAATTAAAACTTTCAATAAATAAATAAGAATGTGTGAATTTTACTTTATATCGATAGTGAGTTCTGTTAGTCTGAAATGTAATATAATTCTGTAATAAAAATTCGCAAACTTAAAGAACATTTATTATTTTTTATTAAATGCAAATAATTCGTGATAAAATTGTGACATAATATGTAACTCGAACCTTTAATTTCATTGTTGTGGCATCAAACAGTAATACGAGGCGCTTCCAGAAAGTAAGTTCCCGATTTTTTCCCCTTGAAAGTAAACGTAATTAACCCTGTCAATTGCGCATGCGTAACATCTATGACGTATCAATCATATGCCAGCCGGACAGGTCCCGCCTGGTGCCAGTAGCGTGGCAGCAGTGGTCCGAAATGGAAGCTCTTATTCCTTCTCCCGCCGCCTGCGAGGTTCGGTCGGTGATAAAGTTCTTTAATGCACAAAGCATTGCGCCAATTGAAATTCATCGGCAGCTCTGTCAGGTCTATGGGCCGAACATCATGAGTAAGCAGATGGTGCGTCGCTGGTGTAGGCAGTTTTCCGAATGTCGTCAAAGTGTCCATGATGAAGAGCGCAGTGGGCGACCGTCCCTCATCAATGATGATAGTGTTGAGCTGGTGCGGCAGTGCATCAAGGAGAACCGTCGCTTCACGATTACGGAGCTGAGCAGCCATTTTCCGTAGATATCGCGATCCTTGTTGCATGAGATTGTCACTAAGCACCTGCTGTTCAAAATAAGTGTGGGTGCCGAAAAACCTGACACCCGAACACAAAATACAACGTTCAGGAGCAGCACTGACATTTCTGCAATGGTATCACAATGACGGCGACGAGTTCCTCGACAGGATCGTCACGGGCGATGAGACTTGGATTTCGCACTTCACCCTGGGAACCAAGCAGCAGTCAATGCATTGGCGGCATAGTGGATCTCCAGTCAGGACTAAATTCAAACAGACGCTGTCGGTACGGAAAGTGATGTGCACTGTGTTCTGGGACAGGAAGGGCATTCTGCTCATTGACTTCCTTCCAAGAGGTGAAACAGTGAACGCTGACCGTTACTGTGAAACACTGCGAAAATTGCGACGTGCCATTCAAAACAAGTGGAGTGGAATGCTTACTGCAGGTGTTGTGCTCCTCCATGACAATGCTCGTCCACATACGGCTCGACGCACAGCAGCTGTTTTGACGGAATTTGGCTGGGAGTTGTTTGATCATCCACCCTACAGTCCTGATCTTGCTCCCAGCGATATGCACGTTTTCTTGCACCTCAAGAAATTCCTGTCCTCCGGTGAGCGTTTTGGCAACGACGAAGAGCTGAAGACGTCTGTCACACGCTGGTTCCATTCACAGGCGGCAGAGTTCTACGACAGAGGGATACGAAAGTTGATCCCACGATACGACAAGTGTCTCAATTCTGATGGTGGCTATGTTGAAAAATAGCTGAAACATTGCTGTACCTGTTGCCAATAAATGTTTTCCTGAAAGTGTGTGTTCTTTTTTTAAAAAAATAGGGAAACTTCCTTTCTGGATGCGTCTCGTATTTATCATCAAGACATGCACTTAAACATTATTTTACTTCGTATTTACGTTCCTGCTGGCTGCATATTCGTCAGTCTCTTTAGAAATTAGCTATGATACTCTATATATTTCTAATAAATGATGCACGTGAAGACATTTTGTCTGATGTATTGTGTGAATGAACAACAGCTATGGTTTTCGTTGTTTGTGCCCAGGACAATAAATATGACTGTATCTCAGCCAAATATTCATTTAAAATTACAAGATTTGAAGCTGAAAGTCCTCAGACACAACAGCACTGGTATTCAAAATTACATTTGAATATCTCTATTTTAGAATAATGACTGAGTAAAATGTATCATATAAATATGCATAATTAATCAATTAGCAACCAATATCTCTGAAAATAATAAAACCACGGGATTGAAACTTCTGGATACATATAACAACATATTCAGTAACAAATCAGTGCAGCTTCGAGTTTCTGGGCAACAAAAACATAATTTATATTAATTTTCTTTTACGCAGCTTAATTTTCATAATGCTTTCTTTCAATATTGACACATACTGGCACAATTTCTTAAGTCTGCTTAGTGTAATATGTAGCTAGTCGGCAGTGTATGCAATGGAGAGGAAAAGGAACTGGCCGCCCTACCCCATTATCTTTGGCCTAGTTGTCTCATGAGTGATGCCTTGTTGGTGTCACTTGTTGGGTCTAGGTCTTTCTTCGGACAGTTGACTAAACAACAACACTGGAACAGTTATCCATGAAAATATACTCATGAATTTCATCATGCACTAAATTCTTTCCCAATTTACTTGTAAATACCTGTTGAAAATTACAAAATGATAGGCTTAATACTTTCCGACATAACTGTATCTAAAGTACAATATGAGAGCTGCGATGGTTTGTCTTGTGCGATACCTGATTTATGATCGAGTGGTTCTTCCAATCTTTGAGAGTAATGAGGAAGTATATGATATCTATCTCCGAGGTTGCAGATTACAAATCCGTCCGTGGAAAGTCGTTCCTCTTTGCAAGGAATCATATTAGACGTTACAGGAGCAATGCATAAGAAATTCGATTCAGTTTTTGCGATTAATAAAATTAGTTTATATCAGTTGAGGGCTCCCAGAAGGATAGCGATTAAGGTGATATGTTACACAGCCGAAAGTTGTGGGTTCGATTCGTGATGGAGTAATGAATTTTTTAAAGTGACCTAATCTTTCAGTCATATTGAAGTTAGTAATTCAGATAAGTTGTAAGTATATATAATAAAGAATTGTTTTTAATTTCAGTCGACAACATATCGAATAATACAGAAAACATTTTTTTGTTTGTAAGTTTCACATCATTATATATTTTAAAATATTTCCGATTTTTTGAAAATCATCATCAGGCGAAGATACAAAATAGAACAATTGAACATAGGTGAAATACAAAAATATATAAATATGCATACATTATTAATAAAACTGTTTAAAACTAACATGGCATAAAATTTGTTTCTAAAATAATGTCTGTATAATAAAACATTTTATAAAATTTCAAGCTAAAAGTTATTCAAAGTGATAAACACACTATAGCATTTCTTGATGTTATAAATTAAGTTTCAAATATAAAATGTGTGTATGTGTTGATAATTAAAATTTAAAATTTCAAAGCCATTAGTGATGCCATGTTCAGACGAAGGTTACAAATATTGGTACTTTTAACATCATGTCGCACACACGATTCGAGTGACTAATAACTTATAGAACACCAATATTTGTAACCTTCGTCTGAACACGACATCACTAATGGCATTGAAATTTTAAATTTTAATTATCAACACACATATATTTTATATTTGAAACTTATTTTATAACATCAAAGATGCAAATAGTGTGTTTATCACTTTGAATGACTTTTAACTTGAAATTTCATAAAACTAGTGGCTTGTGCAGCAAATGCTGCTGCAAACTAAGTTCGTTAGACGTTCAAATAAAAATTTTCCAGATTTATTTTCAATGAAGAATACTTGTCTTTTTTATAGTTATTTGCTTCCATAATAATGAAACATACTCCCTCTGAATGGATTTTTTTAGGCCAAATACTTTTTCTTGAACCTATTGAACTTCAGTTTTTGAGTTTCAACGCGAAAACGCAAGTATAAATGTCAGGACGATAGCAGTAGCTATTTCAGGTCATTGTGGATTGTAGGCAAAAGTTAAAAAAATGTCAGGTTTGCTAAGCTTTCGAACAATAGCATTTTCATATAGCTGCTGCATATAGAACTTGAAATGTAGAGCGTAAAATCATTTTATCCTACTAAGAGATCTTGCTGAAATGATCTGGAGGCTACAAACATTTCTAGGCCTCTTATTTTATCAGTAAGTAATACCTTTTTATCTTTCATTAGGAACTGTAATTTTTGCGCTCTCTCGAGCCAATACTGAAGACAATGACACATATCAATATCTACACTACACCACTATTAAGAATATGAAAAAGACCCAACCCCACTGGGTTAATAAGTAAAAAAATATTTGATTTTTAATAACAATGTTATTATATTACTTAAATTTTGTAGTTATATATAGCAGTCACTCATTAAATTATAGAAATGAAGATCTAAATTAAGATATTCTCTACATTTACTTACATAAACTCAAAACGTTTCACTTTCATGTCATCAATATTATGTACAATTAATGAAAAATTGATGCATCATAATATTAACTGTAATAATATTTAATTTCTAATGGTAATAATGTCATCAAGTTTCAAGTTTCGTAGATTTGAATATCCAATACACAGCTGTACTCAGAAAATTATACACTGCAGAATCAGTTTTTAATAACAAATTGAATTGAGCTCTAAATATGTCGGCAATCCTGCAGATCATGGCCTTCGTGTAATAGCCTATTGTTTATTGTAGTGTGTGTTTTATTCTGCAATTCAATCAAGTCGGCCGTGATTCAATAAAATTAGTTCTCAAAACTGACAACAGATGGATTTTGGAAAATAGGAAAATTATGTAGGAAAATTGACATTTCACTGAAAACTACTACTTTTCCGAAAAACTTTGGATGCCAGGCATGAAAATGAGGGATAACTCATTAAAATCCGTTCAGCCGTTTTCCCGTAATTTCCATTACCAGTTCAAATTATATATATATATATATATATATAATGTTTTATTATACAGAAATGATTTGGAAACAAATTTTATGTCATGTTAGTTTTAAATAGTTTTATTAATAATGTGTTAATATATATATATATATATATATATATATATATATATATATATAGTTTTGTATTTCACCTATGTTAAAGGATTTTTTAAAAATCGAAAATGTTTGTAGATATATAATGATGTGAAAATTAAAAACAGAAAATTGTTTTCTGTAATAATCGATAATTTGTTGCCTGAAATTAAAAACAATTCTTTATTATGTATACTAATCTTTCAGGCTGTTTAGTGAGTTTCAGGGAGTTGTACTTTAAGGTAAAAGTGTTAACTATGCAGAATTAACATCCTTACTGCTATCCTGCGAGCCTTCCTGGTCTGTAATGAGGAAAATTTACTTCTATTTCTAATTTAAAATCATGCCACTCTGATTGCAAAATTGTACAGAACTAATTAATAAATTGCTTTTTATTTGTTTTTGTTATTTCCGACCAATATATATTTTGTAATTATATTTATTTTTCAGACGTTATTGCTTTCATAATTTACTGTTACTTTGAATTTTGTTCAAGTGCAGTTTCTATCGTTCATTATAGAAATATACACATCGTTCTAACTAGAACTGAATATAACGCCACAGCTGTACGAACAAAAAATACACAAATAGTTTTAATTAAAGTACACATGAAACACTAAAAGCTCGTGCTTCAAAACATGGCCACAAGTGTCCGCAAATATAATTGGCTTCATTGATAGAGTTTAAAACGAGTCTAGTGTGTTGACAACAAGTAATGTCAATTGGAGCTGTTTTGTATTTCTTTGTGCGAGTACAACGTGCAGAACAGTACTGGAAGAGAGAGATTCAGGGCTACAGCGCAAGGCTTAAATTAGAACACAGGTTATACTTTTTATTACATGAAAATTTCGTCCTTGCTCAGGTTTCTCTCCAATAGAGCAATATAAAAAATTCAAGTACATTTATAATATAAATAGGGGAAGGAGGGGTAAGTTAACGAACGGGGTAAGATGACGAACGGCAAAAATACACGATAATTTCGAGAGATGGCAACAGCTACTAGAACCATAGCACTTCTCTTCTCAATATGTTTCCAGTCGTTTCTCTTCACTTTGACGTAAAATTCAGGTTTCTGCCTTACATGGATTTTATGAAAAATGAAAAATTGTAGCTAAATTTAGATTTATATATTCTTATTGTGTAGTAGACATAAGACAAATTGTATTATATATACTTCCTAATTTAAATTCAGGAATCCGTTCTACTCTTTCAGGAGTGAGCTAAAGTTTTCTCTGTTTATATTATATTTTGTTACAATTATTAACAAAATAAATAAATACATACACACACTACATACATACATACATGCATGCATGCATGCATACATACATATATAATGCACCATTCTCCTGCATGCATACATACATACATGCATACATATATAATGCACCACTCTCCTCGCAAACCTCTAGTCTCTTCCTTTTTTCCAAAAGCTCGCAGAAAATTCTTTTGTTCCTACTAAAAACTTACTCTGTCATTGTTAACGTTATGACAGCAGTGTAAGTGTATAATTAAATAATTAATGGTGTCATAATATGAAAATAATGTGAACTAAAAGGTCTCATTTTGTGAAAAGTAACAATAACGAAAGGTGTCAGATTATGAAAAAGTATTAATTAAAATATGCCTAAGTACATACACACACAGATATATATATATATATATATATATATATATATATATATATATATACACTATACTATAATAACACGTGTTCGACTGTTAAAACAGTATGCAATAGAAGCCTATAAACTTCAAAAGTAACTAATGCAGTTACTTATTTGAACATATGAAAATAATCTGAAATAAAAGGAGTCCGAAAGGAAAATGCAAACAATATATTGTTATAGGTACTTTTAAATGGATTCAGAATATGAAAACTTTCTGAAATAACCAGTGTATGAAATAACGAACTGTCTAGAATTGTGTGTATTTTAAATGGAAAGTAACTGAAATAAAAGGAGTCGCTACATCAAAGCTATCTGAAATGAATCGAGTTCGAAAAAGAAGAATAACTAAAAATAAATAGATTAATGTGAAAACTAAATAAATTAGAGGTGTCTTAATACGAAAATAATCTGAAGTAAAAGGAATGTAAATGTTAAAAAAATTGATATAAGAGGAGTGTAGGCCTACACCAGAAAAATCTGAAATTAGAGGACATAAGATTTTAGAATGAATTAAAGTAATACTTGTTAGAAGAAGATATGCCATGAAATAACAGGAATCTAATAGTGAAAAGTAATTACAATGGAAAAGATACCAGTTTATGAAAACAACCTCAAATAAAATTACGCTACATTTCAAAACTAACTACAATAAAGGAAGTCTGAATATGAAAACAATATGAAAAGAAAAGAGTCCGAAGGTACGAAAGTTAGCTACAATAAAAGGTGTTACAAATAACTGCTATAAAAGTTGTAATAATATAAACATAATCTTAAATAGTGGGAGAGTAAGTGCGAAACATTCTAAAAATGAGTCGGAAAACTGCAGTTTGTAAATAGTCGCTGAATACAATATATTAGCATCTTTGAACAGCTAAAGAAAACAAGCATGACAGGAAAACGCATGAGGAGGAAAGGAAATTAACCAGCAGAAGTGACGACACACTTCTATGTCTGTTTGTCATTATGGTTCACCGCTTCTCTCTCTCAGCCACCGTCCGATGAAATGATACCGAGCTACGTGTATCAACAAACAGAATTTATTACGGTTGTAGCCACGTTACAAAAAAGTTTAAACTGTGCTGTAGTGTGTAAGCAGTCTTTTTGCACGCTGGCAAGAACTATGCAAGAGAAAGCTTCACGTCAGCTCTAAAGCGTCCTTTGAAAGTTTTGACACTACTAAATACTGTAAAAACGAGTGACCTAGGAGCATGTTCTGCCAGTACAAACTGTAAAGGCCCATTCACAATGAAAATTAAACATAACCGTAACATAAACACAGAAGTTTGCGGCCAGGTTATCAAATGGGATCATTCACAATGATTCACATAAACATTGACATAAACATTACCGTTAGACTTTAACATGAAAGTTTGCAAATTCCAAACTTTCACGCCTATGCTTACGTGATTTGCAAACAGTACACAATCGTGGAGCGCTGATGTACATATACGACAGAATATGAGGAAATGACGTCGTTGTTATGTTTCCATGGCTACCAAGTATCTTTGCGATTATGTTTATGTTCCCATCGTGAATGTTCTTGATTTTACCGTAACGTTTACATTTTTAGTTAACGCTTACGTTATGTTTAATTATCATTGTGAATGAGCCTTAAGACGCAAAGAATTGCGTAAAATATTCTGTTCTACTGGTGCTTGTGCAACTTTTGCAATTTCTTTTAACGAAATCAAGACAAATGCTTCAGATGTATAACTACAGTAGAGATAGTGTTAATTTCATCATCATCGTCATCTTTCAAGGTTTGAACTTTTAAAGTCCATTACGTCCTCATCAATCAGAGTCATCCATCCAACGTCTTCTGGGTCTTTCCACATCTCTTCTCCCAGTTGGATGGTAGTCGAACATAACTTCCGTTAGCCTTGAGTTATTTGTTCTTCCTACAAGTTTTTTTTTTCCAATATGCCTTATTTTCTTTAATTATTTCCATCATATTATATATTTCTAATGCATTCTTTACATCTTCACTTCTTTTATGATCTAATAGGGAGTATCCTGGAACTGAGCGTAGGAATCTCATATATGAGCTCTTCCTTTTGCCCATGTTTTACTGGAATAGAGTAATATGAGGATCGCCATTGTCTTATAAATACGTATTTGTTTACTATTAAAATATGTAATCACATGTCTTCCCCAAACGTTCTAATATAAATTGTAAAACTATTCTTCAACCATCAACATTTGCGCACACGTGTCTTTAAGCTTCTTTACAAAGATACAAAAGTATCTAGGGCAGTTCCACCAGGTCTTGAATTTGTTTGTGGAGAAATCTAAAATTGTGAGAGATTATTTTTCTTGCATAAAACTTTTTGTTTAGATAGTTGTAAGATTACTTCATGTTTAGATCTCATTTTCCACACCATGTTAAATTATTATAATATAATTAATTCCAGAATTGTATACCATAATTTAAAAGTAGTAATTTTTTGTTATCCTCTCTTATGAAATTAAACACTTGACACTTTCGTAAGCATCGTGAAGGGGTTAATATAAAAATTGTGACATCAAAATAAAAATTTAGAAATTTGTTCGATTAAACTGATGTGTTTTAACCCATTAATATAATATTATAAAATAATTTAATCATGCAGACATATTTGGGCTCAATAAACTTTTGTGTGAAGTAATTTTAGGCTTCAGGCTTAATTTGGGACTTGATAATTTATCTGAATTAATCATTATTGTCTGTGATTGTTCTGGACAGTTTTATTTTTTATTTAATAGACTATATTTACGAAAATAATGAAAAATAAAAGTAACTGGAAGCAATTTTGAGTGACTCTCTATTATTAACCGTTAATTTTAAGTAAATAACTACTAACTTTTCTTTTCAGCCACCGGCGTGGCTCAGTGGTTTAAGGCGCTTGCCTGCCGGTCTGAAGTTGCGCTCGGGAGCAGATTCGACCCCCGCTTGGCCTGATTATCTGGTTGTTTTTTTCCGAGGTTTTCCCCAACCGTAAGGTGAATGCCAGGTAATCTATGGCGAATCCTCGGCCTCATCTTGCCAAATATCATTTCACTATCACCAGTCTCATCGACGCTAAGTAACTTAGTAGTTGATACAGCATCGTTAAATAACCAACTAAAAAAAAACTACTAACTTTTTCTTAAGATCGTCCACCTCTGGTTCGGCATGTGGGCGTGAGGCCAGCAGCCGGCTGGTCGGTCTAGGCCCTTCACAGACTATAGCGCCACGGATTGATATTATTATTATTATTATTATTATTATTATTATTATTATTATTATTATTATTATTATTATTTTAATTTAATTGGGTTATTTTACGACGCTGTATCAACATCTAGATTATTTAGCGTCTGAATGAAGTGAAGGTGATAATGCCGGTAAAATGAGTCCTGGGTCCAGCACCGAAAGTTACCCAGCATTTGCTCGTATTGGGTTGAGGGAAAACCCCGGAAAAAACCTCAACCAGGTAACTTGCCCCAACCGGGATTTGAACCCGGACCACCTGGTTTCGCTGCCAGACGCGCTGACCGTTACTCCACAGGTGTGGACATTATTAGTATTATTATTATTATTATTATTATTATTATTATTATTATTATTATTATTATTTTTATTACAACTTTTTCTAAAAAATATTATATTTCAAGTGAATTATTCACTCATTGTCTCATCCATAATGTTTGTACATAATTTCATAAAATAATTCGTAAGGAATTAATTTAGGCCAGCGTTCTTGAACATTTTTCAACATGTGGCACACTTAAGTTGTAATTTAAAATCTCGCGGCACACTCAAAATCTAAACCAGTGGTTTCTAAAATATTATGGTTTATTTAACAACATTCGCAACTGCAGAGGTTATATCAGCGTCGCCAGTGTGCCGGAATTTTGTCCAGCAGGAGTTCTTTTACATTCCAGTAAATCCACTGATATGAGTCTGTTGCATTTAAACACGCTTAAATGTCATCGACCTGGGCCGGGATCGAACCCGTAATCTCGAACATAGAAGGCCAGAGCTATACCAACTACGCTACCGAGGCCGACAGCGGTTTCTAACGAGGTGGGACTTTTTACTTTAAAAACATATAAAATACCCTATTTTTTAAAGTTGGTTCATAGTCACAATTGTGGCGGAAGAGGTCGCAGTTGGGATTGGCGATTCGTGGAGGGGGCCGACCTGAAGACAAGTGAGGGTTTCCTGCTCAAATCTGGGTACGCAGCGAGCCTTAGTGTGGTCAGCCAGTGAGGATTGGGAAATGCGCATAACTTGAGGGTCAGCGAAATAAATCTAACAAGCTCACAGTGGTGGGTCATATGTCCTCTCCCTTAAATTCAAATTCAATTCAATTCAAAGTTGGTACCATATTCTAACTTTACTGACCTGGTAATCCCGACCCCGCGTCAGTCATTCTCTTCTCTGCCGCTCGCACACCTACACTGCGTTCACTGAAAGTTGACTCTTATCGATTCGCTTTTTTTTCTACTATACTTTTTCATTTTTATTTTTTCATTGCTTGTTACTACAACCTTTAGCCTAATAGTTTAATTTTCTCGCTGCACACCAGCGGATCATTCACGGCAAGTGGCTGTACAAATAAACTGGCGGTCTGAAACTGAAATTACTAAAATAAACAAATAAATAAATCTTCCTCAACTTGGTGAGATTGCCAAAGACAAAGAATGTTAAACAGTAACATTTAAAATGACATTAAAAATGTTTTACGAGAAATTCATTTACAAGAAACTAAAATTTGCAGTAGATAATATTTCACATAATGAACATTTATAAGAGTACAGATAAAAAATGGACTGAGCAAATTCAACTGTAATTTGAATTGAAATACAAATGTCAGCGTAAAATCTGCAGAGAACCCTTCAAAGCTATAATAGAAATTTCCTTAATTGTTGCTGTTGGGACTCCAAATTTATGACACAAATTGTTACGTTATGGTCCCTCTAGCGCCCACCATTAATCCGATGACTTCTACATCCCTGAGTTTGTATGATGTTTTGTAATAAGGGATAGTGGGTTCATAAATTCTCCTTTTCTCTAGATTAACCTCCTCAGGTTGATTCTGATCCGTCTCGAATCTGATGGTCGGATTGAGAATATAACCTTTTGTCTCTCCAGGTTTAAATGTTATAATATCAATGCCCCGATGACTTCCAGTACCTGCTATTCCATGGACTTCTTCATAGGTAGTGTAGTCATTGAACTTAAGGCATGTTGCGATTACAGACCTGATTTTGTGATGTCTGCTGTTACGAAGAGTTTCTCCAAATGGGCATAAACCCAAGACATGAGCCAAAGTTTCAACATCACTGTGGCATCGCCTACAGTGGTTATTGTCTTGAGTTCTGCCTGGAACAGCTCGTACAGGAGCAACATTACCGGTCATCTTCAGCGCATCTCTCCACTCGGAGCTAGAAAGGCCTGTATGATGTCTGACCCAGCTGTTTTCGGGAGTGAAGTCTTGATATAAGCTGCTTTCTTTACCTTTCTGTGGCAATTGACACCATTTATTAAATTCTTCAAAGCGCAAAATTTTCCTGAGTTTTCTTGAGTTAATTAGACCCCTTTTGTTCTTAAGGTGTCTGGGGAGATCAAATTGTTACCCAAAGGTAACTTGCCGAGGTTAGTTTTCAGTTCACTCTCTAAATCTTTTGTATTTCTGTACTAAGACTGCTAAACGTTCTCTTGTAACAAAAAATGAACAAATAACGAATTAAAATAAAACGAAAAATAAACATTAAGCAGCATTGAAAAAGTGATGTATTTTACGTTTTAAATTTCATGATTGGCATGTAAGTTATACACAGGAACATATTTTGTATTTATTAATTCTACATTTCACAAAATTTAATACATATAGATATCGTTACACTAAACATTTATCTGCAATGAAGATATCTGCATAGATGTAGCACACTTGTCGCAACCAACCAGCAATATAGTCTAAAAATTATATGACGTATTTTAAGATCTCATACGGTGATTGATGTACTAAGGTGGCACGCATCACAGTCGTCTTAAGAAGACAGCTGACTGTTTTATTATCTTCTCCACTGCCTGCTGCAACTTCCGTGATAAATCGCGAAACCATCCAGTAGGCTTAAATAAATCCCAAAACGTCTTGCAAGCCGAAAGGGATGTAGATACAAGCTTTCTGGTATCAAGTGAAACTAGATTTATCTTCCTTGGCTAAGACTTTCTCACGCTGCTTCCTAAGACATTAAACCACGAATTGCCCCTGCATTCTAAGGATGGTTCGATTCGGCTATATTTCTATTCTGAGCTGGCGTTGTTGGGTCGAGTGGTTATCATGTTTGTCACTGTATTCGAGGTACGTAGATTCAAACTCTTTTAAGGAAAAATAAAATTTTTGATAGTGATAAAAGCCGATGACATTACTTCTCTGACAAGGACGTGAACTTAAGAAGGTTCTTGTTACGCCTCTACTGTGTACATAAATCCTGACCCTGAATGAGCGGACTCCAAATCAAATAAATTAAATTTTCCGCTTATGTTGAACTTTATATCTACATAAAGGACGTTAAAAATAACGTTTACAACGTTTCAGGGATAATAGAGCAGGTAAAAACAAATATCTTTTATAAGTGACAAAACTTTGGCAGATGCGCCGTTTATTGTGTACGTAAGTTTTAGTATAATCCATAAGGAACAAGACCAATTGTCGTTTCAGAGGAGGTGTTCAAACTGCCGTCCATTGAATGCATTACACAACTGGTATCTTCGTACTATGGATGTCTGCAACGCTCAAAAAGGCCATCATTGTCTCGAATAACATGTGCAGCTTCAACAACGCGAGCAACTAAGTCCTCTGCCGTATCGTTCAGTGTCTCATACACAAAACGTTTCACGTCTCCCCACAAAAAGAAATCCTGTGGAGTTAGGTCCGGTGATCGAGGTGGCCACGGTACCGGCCCACCCCTGCGAATCCAACGATCGGGGAATGTGGCATTTAGGTGGTTCCTGACACGACGATAAAAGTGTGGAGGGGCACCGTCATGCTGAAACCATATTCGTTCTTTGATGTTCAATGGGATATTTTCTAAAAGTTCTGGTAGGACGTCGCGTAGAAAAACAAAATAACTATCACCACGGAGACTGTTAGGCAACAGATAAGGCCCTACAAGATGGTCGTGCACAAACAGAACTAATCAGTGTGTATTGTGACGGAAGTCATCTATCCTTCAGTCCATCTAGCGGCAAAACGGCGCATCTGCTAAAGTTTTGTCACTTACAACAGATGTTTGTTTTTACCTTCTCTATCATCCCTGAAACGTTGTAAACATTATTTTTAACACTCTGTATACTGCCTTCCATAATGTCTTACAGGCAAAGTAAACATTGTCAGCGGAGAACGGGAGAATAATAATTGCTATTCAACTAATGTCAGAGGTCACATCCCACGCTTATCCTCAAGTTGGGCGGTCTGAAGCGTTCTAGCTCCGCCCAACTTCAAGACAAGTCTGGAATGTGACCTCTACCATTGGTTGAGTAGCAACTATCTTTCTCCTTTCCTTGCCTGTCAGATATTATTGGAACACAGTGTAGTGTAAGTCAGGAGGCGAGACCTGGCATGTGAGCTATGCAATAGGGGAAAGAATGAGCTACCAGAAAGAGAGTTTGTTTCGTGGTGGTTAATATTATACGAATCTACCGACACGTAAGTAGTTAATCTCAGACTGAAACCTATCTCCCTTCTCCATATTCATTGATGAATAGCCACGGCACGTGATAAGATCACAGGACAGGTCTTGCCTCCTCTTGCCTGTACTAGTTAGTCTTCTTCGTGCATCATGGCTTAACAAGTTACTTGTTATATTAAGATATTACTATTTAGTTAAAATCAATCCATGAATTATGAAATGTAACGTATCTAAGGTTAGGTCTACGAAGTCTATCCGGAAAGCATCCAGCGATTTAATAAGAAAAGGAACTTAAACAGGATAATAACGTGATGATGATGATGATGATGATGATGATGATGATGATGATGAGAACAATAGTGAGTCGGCCTGGGTAGCGTAGTCGGTATAGCGCTGGCCTTCTGTCCTCGAGGTTGCGGGTTCGATCCCGGCCTAGGACGATGGCATTTAAGTGTGCTTAAATGTGACAGGCACATGTCAGCAGATTTACTGGCATGTAAAAGAACTCCTGCGGGGCAAAATTCCGGCACACCTGATGCTCATTATAACCTCAGCAGTTGCGAGCGTCGTTAAATAAAAAAGGTAAAAGGTATCCCCGTAACATGCCATGAAGGCACTTTGGGGGCATGGAGGTAGAGCCCCATGCTTTCCATGTCCTCGGCAATGGAATGAGGTGTTGTGGTCGGCACCACGCTCTGACCGCCTTTTACCCCCGGGAAAGACCCGGTACTCAATTTTATAGAAGACTGAGTGAATCTCGGGGCCGTTCTGAAAGTTTGGCAACGAGAAAATATCCTGTCAACACCTGGGATCGAACCCCGGACCTTCCAGTCCGTAGCCAGCTGCTCTACTAACTGAGCTACCCGGCCGCCCCGTGAAATAAAACATAATTTAATTTTAAACAATAGTGATAACAGTAAGTAATAATAATAATAATAATAATAATAATAATAATAATAATAATAATAATAATAATAATAATAATAATAATGTTTATTTCTTAGTCTATTTAATTTCCCGTTTTCCGTCTTACACGCCACTGTAAATAGGGAAGGAAGTATCTCTGAATCGCATACTAGACATCTCACAAGTGCGGGCCTCCCTTGTCAAGGGATTAGTATAGCAAAGGGCCACCGCAAAGGCATCACAGGACAATCGCAAAACAACGGACAAACACCAGTCCCGTGGAAGAAGTTATATTTTTTTCCATTGACCACGCCGGGAATCGAACCTTGAACCACAACGGCGGAAATAATAATAATAATAATAATAATAATAATAATAATAATAATAATAATAATAATAATATAACTGCAACAACAACAACAATATTCCATAAATTCTCTTCCAGAGCAAGGCCTCTTGCCATAAACAAGACAGTTGGATTTATTACGATCTCGGGAAGCCAAACCGAAAATGTCCAACCAGTGGCTGTCAAAGTTTCTCCATTTTCTTTACCCTGCGAACGTCCCTGATTCCAATTCTTGCGTCTCAGGCTGTAGTTCTTTAGCCTCATTCTCGTAACGTGTTCTGCCCATTTCCACTTCAGAAAACTGGCTGTGACTGTCTTTAATTCTTGTTCTTTTCCTGAATTCTTGTCAGAATAATACATCTGAGACTGAAGTTTTGCCCATTCTGCTGATATTCGCTGGAGAATTCCTTCTCTGCTGCTATTGCTAGACGAGACTATTTGACCTAGATCTCGGCAATCCTGAATGCATTGTTAGCACTCGTTGTTTGTTATTACATATTCCTCCATGTGGTTTGTCATTTTTTCTTGTGTTTAGTGTCAAGCTTACTTAAATGTTGTTGTGAAGTTCAGTCATTTCTTCTCTCAGACTTTTCTGAAGTTGCTAGAAAGTAGACGAAAAATTTCATAACAGTAAAAATGTTGCTACCCCACATCACTAGAGACCTACGTGTGTCTAATATAGATTAGAAAGGCCCAAAATGGGCTTAGACTTACATGGACACAGGAGTATACAAATTTCACACATAGAAAGAAAGAGTTTTATACCTGAATAAGAGGGCTTCAAGTACAAATTGGCCATCGCGTTTTAGTCTTATTATATTTGAAATGCGATAGCAATACTTTTCTCGTCTATCATCCGAAACATCTCATTGGCAAACAATAATATTTTAAATTTAAAATGTTGTCAAATGTAACAATATTGTAACTATGATTATTACGCAATTAATGTGTTTTATTGCGTATGCCCCAACGAGTATAACTCATATAGGCCTATAGGGGCTATACAAGAACACATACATATGTTGTACACTTTAATTTAAGAAGTCATGAAACTACAGTCTATGAAAAACATACGATATCCCATTAAATAAAAAAACGAATAAGAACAAACAGTAAGATAATAAAATTTGGGGCAAAAAGAATAAAAATTTCGAAACCATATGATATATTAATTCAGGGGTTCCCAACCGGTGTGTCGCGACACACTGATGTATCGCGCAGCTCCATTAGTGTGTCGTGAAATTTTGGAATTGAAAAATAAATTTTATTGCATCCAGATAGTCTCTTTACAACGCATTTTTTATTTGCAACGAAGTCTTTGATATGGTACATTTTAATTTGAGACAGACTTTACCAATGAAACGTGAACACTTGCAACAATGCTCAGTTCAGTTTTTCAACCATAAGGCCACGCATAGAGAAACTCTGTGCAACCCACCAAGCGCAGACTTCAAGTTATTTTAAATAAGCGGGTTTTTAAAAACAGTAATAAAAATCTTTTATCGGACATCCAGCATTTGGTTTGGATTTTTGACACATAACTTTTTTTTAATGCCACTCATGTTGCTACTTGCTCTTTTAGAATTGTCGATTGCGTTTTAACATCAATCTATCTACAATACTGGATGTCCGACACTACATAGAAGTTGTTATCAGTGCTCTTTTTCTAGCGAAACGCGCTAGAACGGCAGCTTTTTATTGCATTTTTCATCATGGAACCGATATACATGTGTGAATAACTATGTTTTTAACATAATTCATCTATGAATTCCGTTTATATCTTGGAAATCTTAGTTGGACGAAAAAGAGGTTAGAAACGACAAAATTCCCATGCAGTATCTCTCTTGATCCTAAAATTACAGCAGAAGTTTAACGTTTTTCACACAGCTCAGGACTAATTTTGAAAATGTTGATCCCCATCTCCCCGTCCACTATAAAATATTCTACACAGACTTCGACCACGTTTTTCTCCAGAAAAAAGTAGTAGTTATTATTATTATTATTATTATTATTATTATTATTATTATTATTATTATTATTATTATTACTACTACTAAAATCAAGTAAGTGTGTCGCGATATCGTGGGCGTTCAGCAAAGTGTGTCGTCTGTTAAAAAAGGTTGGGAACCACTGTATTAATGAACTGATAATGAAAATAAATTATTTTCCAAGAAACGTATTTTTAATAATTCTTAAAAGACAGGAAACTTGGCAAAATTCTGTGTTCTGAGGGAAATTGGTTAAGAGTTATTCAAAATGCTTAAACCCTTTCGTTCCATAAGATAATGCTCCATGCTGAGAAAAAAAAATATTTTCTTTTTTCTTGTTAAATAAGTATGTATATCTCTATTGAATTGAAATTATTATATTGCTACCTATTAAATTGTTAGTAACTTTGTACGTACATAAGCAACACTTAATTTGATAATTAATTCTGTTGATAGAACGGAGCAAAACTGACATAGATATTTAACTGGAATCAAATAATGAAAACCTAATAGATTTCTTAAAGCTCTTTTTTAATAATTTGTAAATGTCTCAAAGCAGTTTTTTTTATTATTTCCCCAAATGAATGGCATATACATTAAATGGGAAGGATAAAACCATAATATACTGTAAATTCAAGAGACAAGATGTAGGCAAATATATTTTTAAGTTTTTTCAAAATATCAGAAATTGGAGCAATTTTGTTAGAGGCAGCCAAAATATGCTTACCCCATGCTAAATGTTCATCATCACTCAAACCTAAACATTTAATTAAGAGAAAGGTGGAAATACCGGTAAATTATATAAAAATATTCCAGATTTTCAAAATTCAGTTCAATTACTTCACAACTTTTTAAAGAAAATGGAGTTATATAGGTTGTTTGAGAATTCTTCTTTTAATTTTGTTTATATCCGAATTTGCAATTCAATTCGTTTTTGTTTGTGGATCGAACACGTGTCGCCTGAGCCAGGACTCCTACTGTATATTTACCAGGGGGAAGCATGCAACACTGGGGTGGGAGAGAATGTCAATAGGGTGTAATTCACTGTGATTGCTCAAGGGACAGATTTAAAAGCAACTTGCCAGGTACTTACCACAGAGACAAATAGACTCTGAAGGCAAATAATAGAGTTATATTTGCAAATAATTTCTGCATATTAAGCTTACTCTGTATATGTGCGGAAGTTGTACAGGTATGTATGTACTCGTATCTTATGTCCTTTTCGACAACTTAATTAATTAATTATTTACAAGAAATAATAAACGGACGTATTATGATATTGCAAGTGATCTATTTTGTTATAGTCACTGACATTTCTATTGTACCCATCCTATCATAATGACATTTTTTGTATGTAGTTGGTGTGTCCAATATTCTTTAGAGAAGATTAACTCCATATGTAAATGAAATTATTGGAGATCATCAGTGCGGTTTTAGACGTAATAGATCGAATATTGATCAGATTTATTTTATTCGACAGATATTGGAGAAAAATTGAGAGTATAAGGGTATAATACATCAGTTATTCATAGATTTCAAAAACGCATATGACTCGCTTAAGAGACAAGTTTTATATAATATTCTTATTGAATTTGGTATCCCAAAGAAACTAGTTCGATTAATTAAAATGTATCTCAGTGAAACGTACAGCAGAGTCCGTATAAGCCAGTTTCTATCTGATGCTTTTCCAATTCACTCAGGACTAAAGCAAGGAGATGCACTATCAACTTTACTTTTTAACTTCCCTCAAGAATATGCCTTTAGGAAAGTTCAGGATGACAGAGAGGGTTTGGAATTGAATGGGTTACATCAGCTTGTTGTGTATGCGGATGACGTGAATATGTTAGGAGAAAATCCACAAACGGTTAGGGAAAACACGCGAATTTTAGTTGAAGCAAGTAAAGAGATAGGTTTGGAAGTAAGTCCCGAAAATACAAAGTATATGATTATGTCTCGTGACCAGAATATTGTACGAAATAGAAATATAATAGTTGGAGATTTATCCTTCGAAGAGGTGGAAAAATTCAAATATCTTGGAGCAACAGTAACAAATATAAATAACACTCTAGAGAAAATTAAACGAAAAATAATTATAGGAAATGTCTTATTATTCGGTTGAGAAGCTTTTATCGCCTAGTCTGCTATCAAAAAACCTAAAAGTTAGAATTTATAAAACAGTTATATTATCCTTAAACTCTGTTCACCTCTCAAAGTGAGAGTCCATGTTTCACAACCATACAGAACAACCGGTAATATAACTGCTTTATAAATTCTAACTTTCAGGTATTTTGAGAGCAGACTGGATGACAAAAGGTTCTCAGCCGAATAATAACAGACATTTCTCATATTTCTTCTGCATTTAATTGCCTCCCGAATGTAATTTATATTTGTTACACAGAAAAGTAGTAGTAGTAGTAGTAGTAGTAGTAGTAGTAGTAGTAGTAGTAGTAGTAGTAGTAGTAGTAGTAGTAGTAGTAGCAGCAGCAGCAGCAGCAGCAGTAGTAGTAGTAGTAGTAGTAGTAGTAGTAGTAGTAGTAGTAGTAGTAGTAGTAGTAGTAGTAGTAGTAGTAATAGTAGTAGTAGTGGTGGTACAAACTACGGTATAAGACTGATCCAGTTAAGCGAAAATGCAGAAATATATTTTATCAGGTTTATATTAAATAGGCCCTAATTTATTATTTGGAGAATAGCAAGTGGAACTGTTCAAAGTAATTTTCATCACTGTGTTCTATATATTTACAATAATGTTTTGTACCTATACTCATAGCTGTGAAAATTACACAGATGGATCTCATAAAGAAGAAGTATCAGGCTACACAGATGTTGTTTGTGCTTTAGTTACTTAGTTGGAGGTTTAGAAGTTCACTATAAAAACTTTAAACTTTCTCGGAAGTGTTCTACGAGTATATTCCAGACTGAATGATTTGCGGTCAAAGCAGATGTAGAAGAGCACATAAAACGAGGGAGGTGCAGATGTGTGTAATCACTCCTAGTTAATTTTGATGTGCATGGAGAAATACATATAACTTAAACCCTTGACTACAAGCATTAGAAAAAATCATGTTTTAAATACGTATGATTAAGATAGATCCGAAGTCAAACGGCAACATTAGGAGCTGATAAAGCTATGATCTGGCCAAACAGGCCGCCTGCTGTGTTTAGTAATCGTTCAGTCGGATCGGAAAAAACACTGAACTAAAAGTTTTACGTCATCCTTGACGATCGCACAGCGCATGTAGCCTAACATTAGATCTACCAACCTACGAGAGATGAATTACGAGAGGTGTGAATTTAGTAGGGATATTCTCTTTATAGTAGTAGTAATAATAATAATAATAATAATAATAATAATAATAATAATAATAATAATAATAATAATAATAATAATGGGATAAAACATATCATTAAATACGAGCCTCTAAAAGTCTAAATCCCGGAGATTATTGTGTCAATGCGGGAGAGCAGAAGTCATGAGCTAATTTATTGCGGGTGACTCTCTCATTATGCATGAAATTTGGTTGCTCTGTAATTTTTAGCACAAACTGGTGAATCTACAGTAGCGACCTGCTTCTGTTACGGCTCGTCCCTTGGCCGTACTATACGAGTAGTTATGCTTTCGTCGATTGTCTGTCTCCATTCGTTTTAGGAAAACTTTGGAGGCGAAATCACGATCTTTCTGGATCAATTGAGTTGAATAATAAGTTATGTTTCAATTTATTAGCCTAAATATATAATACAAGGTTGTTTCCGATCTCTGATAACGAATTTGAATGACAACATGTGTGTCAGGAGTCACACGACAGCTGAACTGTGGCGTGAGGTGACAGACCAGTAGTGAGTGATCTCATAATCAGAGTGCACGGCGATTCACAGCAGAAATACCCAAGAAAATCGAGCCTTTTTGGGAAGGGTACATAACAATCCTATCCGATGCCAAGTACAGATAAGTGAAAATAAAAGAAGCCTGCAATAATCGAGGTTTCGTTATTTCCAAGAAAGGTATCTTTTGTGTACTTAATAAGATTGGTAAAGCTCGAATGGAATTAATTTGTATCATCTCCTGGGGTGCGGCGACTTATGACGAGAGGTGGATTTGCTTGCTTTTTCCTCTCTAGAATTAATCCTATCCGAGCTTTGCCAGTCTTATTAGGTACACACAAGATACCTTTCTTGGAAATAACGAAACCACGTGTTTTGCAGGCTCCTATGATTTTCACGTAACTGTACTTCGCATCGGGAAGGGTTGTTATGTAGCCTACCCTTCCCAAAAAACCTCGATTTTCTTGGGCATTGCTAATGTGATATACCGTGCACTCTGATTATGAAATCACTCATTACTAGTCTGTCACCTCTCGCCGCAATTCAGCTGTCGGTGTGATTCTTGACGCACATGACGTCATTCAAATTCGTTATCAGAGATCGGAAACAACCCTGTATTGAACACAACACGTTTATATGTTTCTGCTGGCTATACGAGATGAGTTCTCCAGAGAAACGGGATAGCTTAAAAGAATTAAAGATTGAACCAGTTCTAGGATTCATCACATTAGAGAGAAAGAATACAGGAAGAATCCCTGACATGCTCCTGCGTTATCTTCGGTGAGGAAAGAGATCTGCTGGACGTACGGTTAAGAGATGGCATGAAACCTTAATGGACCACTTGGTCTGATAATTGGCTGAAAGAAGAAAGGGATAAGGATGATATTTATGTGTAGGCCTACTATAAAATATGAAATTACCTGTACCTATAGAAGTAAAATCCTACTATATGCACTATAGAATAGGGTTAATAAAATAAGGAATTAAGGAAAACATTGTTTAGCAACTTTATTGCTTTGCATGTTTCGTTGCACAGTACGGCATTGCCGTCATAATCGCTTTCAAACTTCACCTCAATCTTCTCCTTATGTAGTGGCCATCATTCCTTAGTTTGGTTTCATACACAATGCCTTTCTTTGTCCCCACATTGAGAAATCACAAGATGTAATATCCGGCGAACGTGCTGGCCACTCAATAGTGCCTCTTCTGCTTGTACATTTATTATAATGTTGATTTAGGAAATAGCGTAGAATTAATCTAATGAGATGAAGCGTCTCATTTTACCGAAAATACGACTGTTGTCTATTGCGATAACTATTTTAACACATTTTTAGTGAAGTTATAGTTCTCTCGTAAAAATTATACCTATCACGTAAGCACTGCGTATATTCCTCCCACTGAGTGATTGCAGGTACTTTTCACTCCTCTTTGATTAGATATGTGGATTCTCGGAAGACTAGTAAATACAGTTACGCATATTTATCCTGCCATTTAACTTCAAAGTGGCTCAACAGACCAAAATGTAGGTTTGTAAAAGTTAGGATCAACTTTTTAGTCCTACGCCATTCGCAGAATTTAGGCGTCAGTCGTAACCGTACTCATGTACTGGTTGTAATAGAATAAGCCTCCAAGGTTTCATGTGCAAGAATTTTAATGTTCTTTCAGTATTCTATGAGAAATGTTTAATTACTTTTCATCAGCAACTCTGGGCGTTTTATTGGATACTGGATGAAAGACTGCTGCAGCTTGTAGGTTTCTTTGTTGGTAATTCACCTTGGCCGGTCCTATAGTGGTAAATATGCAGCAAAACCTTCATTTAGCTTATAAATTAATATCCTGCATGTGGTTCGTCTCGCACCATAGCTACGTAATCTAAGGCGTTATGTCATGGCGTTATGAAATGAACGCTATTTCGAGTCTTTGTGGGGGAAGACTTTTTCTCATGAAGTTTTGATCTCTAAAAAGTTGTGTATCGCGACTTTCTGTGTATGGAAAAGGTGGTCGGAGTATGGTGCTGATAACACCACTTCATTTTAGTGCTCAGTTCATGAAAACATGGAGTTCTAACTTATGCCTCTCATACACCTTCAAGGTGTCTACATGAAACAATATGTTTTATTTTTTTGTAGATTACATTGGATTATATTTTATTGAAGTCATGAGTATTATACAAATACTATAGACATTGTCATAATAAAACAAAACAGAGTCAATAAGGAGGAAGGCCGTAGTCACGAATTGGCTTACTGTAACTTAAATCTCTTTTAATTCGGAAATTTGTTGGCAGTTGTAGATGTCATTATTGAAGCATGGGATTCGATGAAGTGCTACTAGTGTGTCCTTTCACTCCTTCAAAAGAATAGCCTACTAGGCATCCTTATAAATCTATTGATACCATCTGTAAGCGAATCGCGATGTTATAACACGCCTCATCTATTGAGTGAAAACTATTGAAATTATAATAAACTATTACTCCAGTAATGAATATTGAAATGTAATTATGAAGAGATACAAGAGATCCCATGGAAAAACCATCACGAAACTTGAATTTTTCTACCATAAATACAACTCCTCCATGACCGGAAAAGGGCACGTTTAATTTTATACTGATTCTCATGCACATTATTTATATTTCCTTACCATCCAAAAAAAAAAAAAAAAAAACGTAAACCAAAATGAAGTTTAGTGAAGATTTAATATATTTTATGCATAGATATAAAAAAAAAATCTGTCAAAATATTTTTGAGAAAATTATGTGAGACAAACATAATATTAATTAAATAAATAATGATGGTGTTTTGAAACACTATCCAATTTGAATGTTATTGAGGGCCTTGGGCGTAAAACATGGTAACTGATATTTTTGTCAAAAATGAGATATATTATGCTATCTTACATTTTGCGTATAATGAAGTAACTAGTTTTTCAGTATCTCAATAGATGGCATAAGTATCCAGATTTTACTCTCCTGGTAACTATACAAAGTGTATAAAAATATTTATCTACCTAATAACTTCAAAAGACTAAAACGTCTTTTGCCATGTTTTACTTCAAACTCCTCATATGTGAAGTTGGGGGAAGGACTAGTCCTGGATCAGCGCCAAGCTAGGACAACGCTTTAGATAACACAGGACAAACAGAAAATAAAACACGCACAAAGCCCCAGTAGGAAAAATAACCATTTTATTTTCCTGTCGGGTATTGAACGCTGGTCCGTTGGTTTTGTAACTTTAAATACTGCTGTTGGAGTACTAAATTAATGATACTTAATAGTATTTAGTACAACTATAAATTCAATACGGTTCTGGAGGGCGTATTGTGTTTTTTAAAATTCAGGGATATAAATCCCTCCTAAAACATTTATCACGTTAGATGTATTGTTCTAGCCTTTTGTTTCGCTCTTAGAACATTCTGCTCCTACACAAGGGAATCTATTGGGATTTAGTACTGCGTCGTTAATCCACATACATTAGAGCCTTAGTTACATCTGCAACCACGTCCTCCACTCCCAAAGCTAGGAGTCAAAGCCCCTTTGACTGACACGAATTCAGCAGTTTGTGTTTGGCTCGCTGGCTGGCTCCTGATAAAAGACTACAGTAAACGCTATTATTTTGTTTCTTTGAGAGTACAGATTCAAATAAAATATAACTTTGTTATTCCGTGAATCTTGCTTAATATATCCTGACTTACAAGCATTATTTCCGAAGATTTATTAACTGCCATATTGTCATTGGATCGGAATTTTGAGAGCTCTAATCCACTTCAGAGAGATGGGATTTTACAAGGCGATTAAAATCTTCAGTATGGCTTTCTTCTGATTAAAAATTCTACCGAAGGCGAAAGATTTCAAAGAATTATTCATTCATAGTTTTCTGCCCAAGGGCAGATCCTTCACTGCAAACCCAGCATTCTCCAATCTTCCCTATCTACCGCCTTCCTCTTACAAGCAAACGTTCTGATGGGGCAGATAAAAAAGTTAATTTGTATCTTCCACCATGTTAATTATGTCAAAAGAGTTGCTTATACAATTTTGGCCACTCGACCGCAATTACGAGGGCCGTAAAAAAATAAGTTCTCTAGGGGCCGTTAACAGAAAAAGAAACACAGTTTCATTTGACAAATTTATTGAAACAGATACAGCAATTCTTGAGTTACTTTTCAACATATTTTCCATCGGAATTTAGACATGTCTCATATCATGGGATCGACAGAGAGAGGTGCAGACGCAGTCAAACGCTGGTGGTTCCGATCTGAGTCGGCTGACATCTACGACACAAAAATTTATCCCATGGATGACAAATGTCTCAGTTCCAGTGGGGGATATGTTGACAAATAGCACAACAATTGCTGTATCTGTTTCAATAAATAATTCCATGCAATTGTGCTTTTTTTCTATAAACGGCCCCAGGGAAAATCACTTTCCGGACAGCCTCCTAATTGCGGTAGAGTGGCCAAAACTTGTACAAGCACATCTTTTGACATTATTAACATGGTGGAAGAAAAAAAAATAACTTTTTTATCTGCCCTCATCTGAACGTTTGCTTGTTAGTCACCGCATGCGATGCAAATAATAAAAGGATGATGAAATTCTTCACATGGCTTCAAAAAGGAAAGTGATAAATCAGGGAGATTCGTATGTTATATTTAGAGCATGGAAAAGATAGAGGGCTCCAGGCAGAATTTGTGTGTTGTTTTTCTCCTACGTAGAAAACCAATATCATACCTAATACAGTAGTATTGTATCATACATTCCATAGGAAGAAAGGTTAAGATTGGGTTTCAATTTTGTACATTAGAGCAGGGCGCGAATTAACGGGGGGATATGGGGGGATTTCCCCCCGTGTTGGAAAGTTATCACCAGGGAAAGGGATTTGGAGTATTATAACGAATGGTGAAACGTAGTATAGATATTCGTAGCTCAGTGACTGTCAAGCGAGCTGCATGGACGAGTACAGTCCACTTCATACAAACTTACACGCAACGTGCTGTAAACGTATTTCAGAATAAACAATTGTTATAGTTTAATGACATATAGTGGTCTACATACATAATCTGCATTTCATTTTGAACTACATGTGTTTTTCTTGGCAACGCACAAGACACCAATAAGCAACATTACAAATATACATAATTAAATACCAATCTCTACGTTCTCGCGTGTCAGTGGAAATGTTGATGCCTGATAGACAGTTGTTTTCTGTACGGAACTCGCCTCTGTATATGTATGTTTTTCTGTCAGGAGCGTGTTAAATTAAAACCTTTATTTACAATATCATGAAATACGTTAATATGTATACAACGTATACTACAGTATTTACAATATATACATTATACTACAATATTTACAACATAGCCTATTACAGTATCATTAAATGTTGATCAAAATGTAGAACCAAACGAAATGGCATTTTCAATTAATGCTATGTTTTGTTGATAAAACAATTATTCCTGTTGTGCCTTGTTATAATAAATTGTAAATATAATTTCCAAATTTTCAAAATACAACTTTGCTCTGTTGCAAGGAAGGAAATTTTTTAACATGGAAAAACTCCGCTCTACATCTGCAGAGACAATTGCAGAGAACTTGAAACAAGATACGTCAATTAAATTCACATGTTGAATTACGTCATTGGGACACGTCTTTGTTAGAACATCTGAAATCCGACTAAGAATACTATACCTATCATTTTTAATCAAACTATGTTCATTTTTTCACCAACACGTTTTCCTACTTCACATTCTACTGCACTCAGTTTATTTACAATAGTCCTCATAATATTTATTTGCTCAACTAGTTCTACTCCTAACTTTTCTAACCAAATAATGGTATCCGGTAAATATAAAAAAATTGGCTTAATATCCATGACTTCTTTTTAGATTGCTCTATCATTTAGCAGTTCCTTGCGTATTTGAATCGCAGCCGCGTCATCGGGAATTGTTTCCTGAATTTTGATAATCGATCTGGAGCTTTTACAAATATAGGCTAGTCTTTCAATTTTGCATTGTTATTTGGTTTCACTTTCGGCATTGTACCTGCACTTCACTACTCTGAACTGCAAACCTGCACGTTGAAGTTCTTATGCGACAACTGTCCCGTTCACCTGTTGTTGACGTGCAGAGAGCTGCGAGTATGTCACGGAGGGGAGGACTTGGTATAAAGGGTTGTAAACAAATGGCTGTGTAGATGCCAATACTAGCTTTTACTACTCCAAATTCCGTTCCCTAGTTATCACCCTCTCATAAATTCATACTAATATCCCTGCCAGGGAAAACTTCTATCTCCCCTCACAAAATATAATTATTTTAATGCGAGTATATGTACTTTATGAAGTATAAAGTAAGCAAAGAAAATAATATTGATGTAATCGCCGGCAAGCTGACAACAATCAATAACTTAGGAATTACACATCTTATCTTAAGCCTGCTCACGGATATTATTATTATTATTATTATTATTATTATTATTATTATTATTATTATTATTATTATTATTATTATTATTATCATCATCAAGATACAAGACCAAGCAACTCAGTGAGACAAGCGTTGAACTGTATCGAATCATAATAATAATTTGATGTATGGTATTCTCTATCTAAAATTCTATCTTCTCCTCATCAGAAATCTTAATTCGCACCCTGCATAACAGTACATGGAAGAAGTCTGCACTTATTGAGAGAGGGGTTTAAGTGAAATTATTAACCCTCTACAAAGTTACTTGACTTGCGGACCAATGATTCTGCAGGCAATCATCTCGAATTTTATTGCAGACTTCTTTGCAGAAGAATCGGCAAATAATTAAATTAAAATTGAGGATATAATGCGGTATATTACAAAGACGAACAAATTAAACCAACAGGCTGCACTTTATCCCAAGCTAGATAGTAGATGAGTCACCGAAATAAAGTTACACCTAGTTATAAGCAAAGCGGAATTTTGAAAATATTCCTTCTTTATTCGGCTGCATATATCAGCAGATTCTCAATTAATAATTGGTTTTATGTTATTGCCAGTCTCTTACACGTTATTTTTCATTTTGCCACTTTTAAATTCTCTACATTATTTTTAATTTCAATGTATTTCTGCCACTTTTAAGGAATTTGTGTGTTTAGAAATAAACAGAGCATATTTCATATTACTTACGGCTTTTAAGAAACCCGGAGGTTCATTGCCTCCCTCACATAAGCCCTCCATCTGTCCCTAACCTGAGAAAGATTAATCCAGTCTCTACCATCATGTCCCACTTCCCCCAAATCCATTATTATAATATCTTCCCTTCTACGTCTCAGCCTACCCAACCATCATTACAGAAAATCAGTAACAGCCCATTAATGTATTTGCGTCTGTTTAATTCTAAGTACAGGCTCTACGTAAATATCATTTAATGAAAGACGGAGTAAATACAATAATTCTCTGTAACAGAATTTAATAGTATCAGTACAGGGATAGGCTTTCAGGTGTTATGTTTTTTTACTTTTTCTACCATATATTTTGCAGCGAAGCACATGTGTGTAAAACGCGTTAACTGATGTTACTTTATGTTATATTTTATAACATAACGAAATGTAAGGAAAAAGTAGAAATCTAAAAATACAATATTTAGTTTTATTCAGTTTTCGTTTCTTTCCTAACTTATCAAACAATTGGTTTCATACACATAACTACCAAGATTAGGCATTCACATTATTCTAAGTTTAATTTGATTAATATGAGAAACAATTATCACAAAAAAGGAGCCACTACCGCTAGCCGCCTTTGTGTCCGCGGCAAAGAAACATGAGTGAAGCCTTGAGCCACGATTGTGCGTTATTGACGATGACTGCGAATAAAATATATATACAATTGCGCACTATAATTTTTAGAAACTACACAACGATTGAGCAGCCTATTAGCGTTATTTTACATTTCATTCGGTAAATAGTTTTATTTTATCATATTGTGACAGCGACGTGAGATTCGAACTCACGACCAGCGTCCCGCGAGAGAGAGCATATCGCGCGGGCTTCATGAAGCATGAGGGACAGCGCGACGAGGGGAAAGGGAAAGGCCCACGCGACGAGGGGAGAGTGCACGCGCAACTGCTGCATGCGGAGTAAGGGGGAATGGACCTTCCCGACCCTTCCAGAAATGCGTCGAAGTGGAGATATCCAGATAATTCTCTACACACCTGTAGAAGGTTCTCGCAACTATGATTTTGCTATAAAAGAAGAAGCGCCAGCGAACTCGAGCAGAGTTTTTCGGTTATTCAGTCAGTGAGTAAGCCAGAGCAAGCAAGCCAGCCGGAGTTCGACTCGAGTGTGCGTCCGCATCTGCGTCAGCATCCGAAGGCCTGAGTTCGAGTGCAGTGGACCGCAGTTGGAGGGACCTGAGTTCGAGTGCAGTGGACCGCAGTTGGAGGGACCCGAGTTCGAGTACAGTGAACTGTCTCTGAAGGTCTGTGGTTCGAGATACCGTGAACTCGAGTGACTGAGATAGAAGAACCGTGAACTGAGAAATGGTAGTTCTGATTTGTAAATAGTGCTTTGTAAATATTAGTTAAGATTAACAGTTCATTGTTGTGCGTAATAGTCCAAGTAAATTGTCATTGTCGTCGGTGGAGTGCTATAACGAATACTGTGTTGAGTGAAGATCCAATTGTTGACGAGAGCGTTTAAGGTGAATTGTAAAAGGAATTATTGTTGTGACGAATAAATTACATTGTTGTTACTAATAAAATTCACACTGGTGTCAGAATCGGGACATTATCGACAATGGAGAACCTACAGCAAATCCTGCAAGCCATCGCGGAAATGAAAGCTGAAATGAAAAACGACATAAGTGCAGTAAAAGCAGAAATGAAGAACGATATCAGTGAAGTAAAAGATAACATGAACGACATGAACAGGCACATCAGTGAGGTTAAGAACGACATAAGTGATGTGAAAACGGAGATGAAAAGTGACATAAGTGAAGTGAAGGGCGACATAAGCGGAGTGAAAGATGACGTCACTACGCAAATTGAAAGCGTTTCAGCCCACGTAGATGGAATTGTCGCCATCGTGAAAGACGAACTCAAAGCCGACCTTGACAACCTAAACAAGAATTTTACAACTATAAACGAGGCAGTAACCGAATTGAGACAGGAGGTAGACCATTTCGACGGCAAAATCCGCGATCTCGAGCGCCGTCAAGAGCAGACGAGCGAGTTGCTGGACAAGACGAGTGAGGTGATGGAAAAACATGCTGAAGAAAACAAGCACATCCTCGCGTTGGTGGATCGCCAGGCTAGAGAACATAAACAGATAGTTGCCGAGGAGGTTCGACGTGCCATACAAGAAGCGGCCACAGAGTTGAGAACTCCATATAGTGGCCCTGCAGAATCATCGCCTTCAGCCAGACATCACAACGTTAAGACGCCGAAGTTCGACGGTACGACGTCTTGGGCGATATTCCGTCGCCAGTTCGAGGCCACCGCAGCACATAATGGGTGGACCCCAGCGGAGAAGACTACTCAGCTGCTGACCGCGCTTCAAGGTCAGGCGTCGGAGATTCTTCACAGCGTTCCAGAAGATGGGACAGCCGCTGAGATAATGGCGGCTCTAAAGGGACGTTATGGTGATCATCAACTTGCTGCAGCATTTAGGACCCAACTAAAAACGAGGGTCCAACAGTCAGGCGAGTCCCTACAAGAATTCGCGATGGCGGTGGAACAACTGGCCCATAAGGCCCTCAGGGGCCTACCTAATGATTTCATCGCTGGAGAGGCGGCCTACACCTTCGGTAGCGGAGTTCGAGACCCGGAAATAAAACAACAGCTACTCTTAGCAGAGCATCGCACCATCAACGCAGCTCTGGCGGCGGCCCTCAGGATGGAGGCAGCCAAGTTGACTGCGAACGTCTCGGCATCGCACCGGATTAGGAGCGTCGCGGCGGCCGACGTCGAGGAGCGTCAATCGAAATCACCAGAGCGACGAAGACGAGGAGTGCCTACCTGCTGGTCCTGCGGCGAGCCTGGACACCTGAGGAGGGACTGTGACCGATCTGGTCACAAACAGGAAAACTAAAAGGGGCCGATGCGATGAGGGGCACGTCGGCGCCGTCATCACCATCCCCTCGGCTGATCTTGAAGACGGTTAACAGAAGATGCGACGATGGGCTGATTGCTGACGGATGGATAAGAGGCCGCCCATGCAGAGTACTGGTAGACACCGGGGCGTCGCTCACTATCGCCAGACCGGAAGTCGTGCGTGGACTACCTGGGAGGACGCCGCTGCGCCGGTATAAGCTATGTACTGCCTCAGGCGAGAACCTGCCCATCCAAAAAGAGGTTTTCCTGGACTTGACCTTGGGAAAGAGGAGACTGGAGATGTGGGTGTTCGTCGCCAACATCACTGAAGACGTCATCCTGGGACTCGACGCCATGCGGATCTTCGATGCAACGGTGGATGTCAGGCGCCGTATCCTGCGGTTTGGTCAGGATGAAGTGTTCCTGAGGGACGTCGAAGACCAACCCATTGCAAGCAGACTCACCTTGGAGAATCATGTGACAATCCCGGCAGGCTGCGAGATGGTGGTGACGGCAAGACTGGACGGACAGCCGAAGAGAAACCTGCTCCTCGATTCGCAAACAACTCCGATAGATGGGGTTTATGTGGCCAGATCCCTACTCCCGAAGCAGAAGGTGGTACCGGTGAGGGTCCTGAATGTCACCAATCGGGACAAGGAGGTGCCTAGTGGAACTGTACTAGGTAACGTCGAGCCGGTGGTATCTGTGACGTCGCTGGCAGAAAACGAGGAGTGTCATCGACCACGTCCAGATCTAGACCCATTACTGAAAGAGTTGGCTCGAGAATTGCCGGCGAATTTAAGCAAAAAAGAAAGAAGACAAGTCCACGATCTACTGACAGAGTTTCAGGACGTGTTCAGTCTGTCTGAAAACGACTACGGGAGAACGGAGTAAGTTCAGCACCGCATTGACACCGGAAATGCTCGCCCAATCAGACAACCTCCTCGACGCGTCCCTCTAGCTAAACAGAGGGAGATTGACAGCCAACTGGAGGGCATGAAAGCAAGAGGGTTCATCGAGGAATCCGACAGCCCTTGGTCATCACCTGTAGTGCTGGTGAAGAAGAAGAATGGGGACCTGCGTTTCTGCGTGGACTACAGAAGACTGAATGACGTCACCAGGAAAGACTGCTTTCCCCTCCCACGAATTGACGACACCTTGGACACCCTGGCCGGAGCAGAGTGGTTCTCGACGTTGGATCTCAAGTCAGGATACTGGCAGGTGGCGCTACATCCTGAGGACAAGGAGAAAACGGCATTCTCTACAGGCCAGGGACTATGGCAGTTCACCGTTATGCCGTTCGGCCTCTGCAACGCCCCGGCTACATTCCAGAGACTAATGGAGTCCGTAATGAGAGGCCTGACATACGACACCTGTTTGCTGTACCTTGATGACGTCATCGTGGTGGGCAAGACTTTCGGCGAACAGCTGTTGAACCTGAGGAAAGTGTTCGAAAGACTGCGACAAGCCAGACTGAAGTTGAACCCGAAGAAATGTCATCTATTCCAGAAGAAGGTCAACTACTTGGGACACGTAGTAGGGACCAACGGAGTGGCCACGGACCCGGATCAACGACGTGGTGTACCGCATCCAGCGACAAACTCGAGGGAAGATGATGGTGGTGCATCTGGACCGATTAGCAGCCTACCAAGGGACTGCCCGGGACGAGCAGCCCTAAGGAGGGAGCAATGTGACAGGGACGTGAGATTCGAACTCACGACCAGCGTCCCGCGAGAGAGAGCATATCGCGCGGGCTTCATGAAGCATGAGGGACGGCGCGACGAGGGGAAAGGGAAATGCCCACGCGACGAGGGGAGAGTGCACGCGCAACTGCTGCATGCGGAGTAAGGGGGAATGGACCTTCCCGACCCTTCCAGAAATGCGTCGAAGTGGAGATATCCAGATAATTCTCTACACACCTGTAGAAGGTTCTCGCAACTATGATTTTGCTATAAAAGAAGAAGCGCCAGCGAACTCGAGCAGAGTTTTTCGGTTATTCAGTCAGTGAGTAAGCCAGAGCAAGCAAGCCAGCCGGAGTTCGACTCGAGTGTGCGTCCGCATCTGCGTCAGCATCCGAAGGCCTGAGTTCGAGTGCAGTGGACCGCAGTTGGAGGGACCTGAGTTCGAGTGCAGTGGACCGCAGTTGGAGGGACCCGAGTTCGAGTACAGTGAACTGTCTCTGAAGGTCTGTGGTTCGAGATACCGTGAACTCGAGTGACTGAGATAGAAGAACCGTGAACTGAGAACTGGTAGTTCTGATTTGTAAATAGTGCTTTGTAAATATTAATTAAGATTAACAGTTCATTGTTGTGCGTAATAGTCCAAGTAAATTGTCAATGTCGTCGGTGGAGTGCTATAACGAATACTGTGTTGAGTGAAGATCCAATTGTTGACGAGAGGGTTTAAGGTGAATTGTAAAAAGGAATTATTGTTGTGACGAATAAATTACATTGTTGTTACTAATAAAATTCACAATATCTAACATAATAGGTCAGTTGATTAAATTTTACATTTCATTCGGTAGGTAATTTTATTTTATCATATCTAACAGAACAGGTCAGTTGATTAAATTTTACAATTCATTCGGTAAGTAGTTTTATTTCATCATGTCTAAAAGAACAGGTCAGTTGATTAAATTTTACATTTCATTCGGTAGGTAGTTTTATTTTATAATGTCTAAAAGAAAAGGTCAATTGATTAAATTTTACATTTCATTCCGTAGGTAGTTTTATTTTATCGTGTCTAAAAGAACAGGTCAGTTGATTAAATTTTACATTTCATTCCGTAGGTAGTTTTATTTTATCGTGTCTAAAAGAACAGGTCAGTTGATTAAATTTTACATTTCATTCGGTAGGTAGTTTTATTTTATAATGTCTAAAAGAACAGGTCAGTTAATTAAATTTTACATTTCATTCGGTAGGTAGTTTTATTTTATGATATCTAACAGAACAGGTCAGGTGATTAAATTTTACATTTTATTCCGTAGGTAGTTTTATTTTTCCACATCTAACAGAACATGTCAGTTCATTAAATTTTACATTTCATTCGGTAGGTAGTTTTATTTTATAATGTCTAGAAGAACAGGTCCGTTGATTAAATTTTAGATTTCATTCAGTAGGTAGTTTTATTTTATGATATCTAACAGAACAGGTCAGGTGATTACATTTTACATTTTATTTGGTAGGTAGTTTTATTTTTCCACATCCAACAGAACATGTCAGTTAATTAAATTTTACTTTTTATTCCGTAGGTAGTTTTATTTTATCATGTCTAAAAGAACAGGTCAGTTGATTAAATTTTACATTTCATTCGGTAGATAGTTTTATTTTATAATGTCTAACAGAACAGTTCAGTTGATTAAATTTTACATTTCATTCGGTAGGTAGTTTTATTTTATAATGTCTAAAAGAACAGGTCAGTTAATTAAATTTTACATTTCATTCGGTAGGTAGTTTTATTTTATGATATCTAACAGAACAGGTCAGGTGATTAAATTTTACATTTTATTCCGTAGGTAGTTTTATTTTTCCACATCTAACAGAACATGTCAGTTCATTAAATTTTACATTTCATTCGGTAGGTAGTTTTATTTTATAATGTCTAGAAGAACAGGTCAGTTGATTAAATTTTAGATTTCATTCAGTAGGTAGTTTTATTTTATGATATCTAACAGAACAGGTCAGGTGATTACATTTTACATTTTATTTGGTAGGTAGTTTTATTTTTCCACATCCAACAGAACATGTCAGTTAATTAAATTTTACTTTTTATTCCGTAGGTAGTTTTATTTTATCATGTCTAAAAGCACAGGTCAGTTGATTAAATTTTACATTTCATTCGGTAGATAGTTTTATTTTATAATGCCTAACAGAACAGGTCAGTTGATTAAATTTTACATTTCATTCAGTAGGTAGTTTTATTTTATGATATCTAACAGAACAGGTCAGGTGATTACATTTTACATTTTATTTGGTAGGTAGTTTTATTTTTCCACATCCAACAGAACATGTCAGTTAATTAAATTTTACTTTTTATTCCGTAGGTAGTTTTATTTTATCATGTCTAAAAGAACAGGTCAGTTGATTAAATTTTACATTTCATTCGGTAGATAGTTTTATTTTATAATGTCTAACAGAACAGTTCAGTTGATTAAATTTTACATTTCATTCGGTAGGTAGTTTTATTTTATCGTGTCTAAAAGAACAGGTCAGTTGATTAAATTTTACATTTCATTCGGTAGATAGTTTTATTTTATCTTATCTAACAGAACAGTTCAGTTGATTAAATTTTACATTTCATTCGGTAGGTAGTTTTATTTTATCGTGTCTAAAAGAACAGGCCAGTTGATTAAATTTTACATTTCATTCGGTAGGTAGTTTTATTTTATAATGTCTAAAAGAACAGGTCAGTTGATTAAATTTTACATTTCATTCGGTAGGTAGTTTTATTTTATCGTGTCTAACAGAACAGGTCAGTTGATTAAATTTTACATTTCATTTCGTAGGTAGTTTTATTTTATCGTGTCTAACAGAACAGGTCAGGTGATTAAATTTTACATTTTATTCGGTAGGTAGTTTTATTTTTCCACATCTAACAGAACATGTCAGTTCATTAAATTTTACTTTTTATTCGGTAGGCAGTTTTATTTTATCATATCTAACAGAACAGGTCAGTCGATCAAAATTTTACATTTAATTCCATAGGTAGTTTTATTTTATCTTATTTAATAGAACAGTTCCCTTAATTAAATTTTACTCCTAACTTTTTTATTAATATTATTTGAGTATTGACAAATTGAGATTGCGTTATTGACGAATAAAATGTTTAATTTCTTTGTTTGTTTGTTTGTTTGTAAGTTTGTATTACAGACACACAATTATGACACAAGACGAAATATTAATTCAACATTAGTAGAACCTAAATGTCTCACATCTGCTGGTCTAAAGCATAGCATAAATTTTGGCCCTCGGTTGTACAATGCTTTAACTAAATTACACCCAGAACTTCTAACATGTAACCCACTAACATATAACAAGAAAATTAGAAACGTGTTAATATCTTCAATTTGATTACATAAATTTATAGCCTATCTGTATGAATTAATCAACCTATATTATATTTGTATTCTATAATTTTGAAATATATATTAGTCCTACTTTTCACGTGCGATATTATTCTTCTATAGTGTTAATATTATATTATATAATTCCATTGCCGCTGTAATTATATTTTAGTTCCTATTTTATTTTACTTATATATTTATATTATTATTATTATTTATTTTAATATTATATCTGAACTACGACCGAGCACGAGCGCTGCTCATTCGGTCTCAAATTTTGTTAATACTACTGTATCTTCTTTTTATATTGCTTGTATTATTTTATTTGTATTTCTCTTTGTTTGTTTTGTAATTATATTTCCTTATTCTGTATATTTGAAATAAATAAATAAATAAATAAATAAATAAATAAATAAATAAATAAATAAATTTCTTTGTTTCAATCGATTTTGATAAATTGGCGTAGCTTTCTTATAAATTCAAATTATTTAATGACGTCATTGTTGCTGTCGTACTATTACATTATTGCACATGTACCATAAATATGTCATTTTATGAACTACTGTGGACGACAATAGAGGTAGTTTATAGCACTGATCTGCAAAAGTAATAACATTACTTAATTGTTCATTTTTACGTGCTAACCAAAAACAATTATCCAATTACTGTAGCACAATAGTTACAATATTATCACAACAATAATGCTGAAAATAGTAAAGATTAACAATAAAAATATGTTGTGTGTTTTAAAATTATGCAACAATTAAGTTTGTTCATAAATTCAATGGATTGAATTTACTGCTGTATAACTTTGCAGTTTTAATGCATCTTGAGACAGGCAAAAGAGATTTAGAATTCCTGTTGTAGAAAAGTTTGTGAGTTCTCAGCACAGAACAACAAAACAATAGAAGTGCACGGCGCATGTTACGACAGAGAAGCAGAGAACAAATGGTGTGCTCCTGGTGGTCTGGCTGTGAAGCTTAACATTTGAAAATTTTGAGCGCGATATTGGTGGTTTTGTTGATCAAATTATGAATATTGTTAAAGATGAATGTTATTATTTTTGTGTGTTAATATTATTTAATTAAGGTAATAAATAATTTCAAGAGAACAAGTATAAATAAAACATTAGTTGTTCTGATTAAATTTTCACATATTTTCTTAATTAAATAACATAAACATACAAACGACTCATAAAACAGTTATCAGGCTCTCGTCTGAAAAGAAATATGACGGATGTTTTATTGTTCTGTGTGGCTTTCTATTGTCTACGAGATATATCTCGCATGCAACGGTGTTTCCCACTAGCATCCAATCAGAAAATTCCATTGAAACGTTTAGCGTTTCTGGTGATCGGGCAACAAAACAACGGCCTGCACAGTCTTGCTACCGGAAACTCCACTCTCAGTTTCACCCTCCCCTCCCCCTCCGGTTCTCAGTCCTTTCATAGCAACATAATAGCTAACGTTGGCTACGAATGTATCAAAGGTTATGTCGCTTTTAAGAATTTTTCTCGTCAACTGTTGCTGGAATCGAGGTGCAAAAATCTATTTGAACATAGAGGTACCAATTTCCGTCGAATACTTTATTTCCCTTATTACCATTGTTGCCAATTGTCTGTAAATCAATAGTGAATTGTAAAAACAACATAAGTAACATAAACTGAAACTTTAGGAAAACGATAAGAAACTGTTTATTTTATGCCACCTTCACCTCACATTCTTGTTGTTTTATATAATATTTAGTAAACTATAAACTAATTATGGATGTTTTTTGTAACTTTCTTATTAATAATAGCTAAACAATAATATGTTGCTGTACGTATGTTGTTTTTCCACTTAACGGAGTTTTTTAGGTAAATATTGTGTTAAATAATGGCGAAAACATTTTTTCATCTACAATTTCTTGTATTTTAACGGTTTTTAGTATAACAAATATTTTCAGTAATTAAAATATAAGAAATAGATTTTATTTCTTCAGTATGTCTTAGTCTTTGTGATCACTACTGTCATCAGGTTTGTCGGTTGTAGGCCATATCAAAATAACATTGAAGAAATTCATTTTGTCTTCAGGAATGTATGGAATCACTTTGTTGAGGTCATTTAGGTTTTAAATGTTGATAAGTATGCGTTCAATGTATGCAGTAAGAGTAGGTGCAGCTATAATTTCCTCTTGACTGCTTTTATCTGTAATTCTTAGTGTGAATGATTGAAAGGGAATGACCCGTCAATGAACTCTTTGCATCTTTTGAACGGGCAATATGGTTAAAGTTGGATGTTTTGAAATGTTCCTTTATATCTTTTGGAATATTGCGGCCATAGGAGGAGTCAGACATACATGATCTTTTGTAAAATTTTGGCCAAAAACAAAGGATATCATCCTGCTCAACAAACTTTACTGAAAATTCACTTGAAGCATTCACAACAATTTCAGCTACATCTGTTACTATGTAGATTGGATCCAAAATCTATTTTAGCCTTTTTTGTTGTCCCAAATGCTCAGTCACCTTATTAATGTGTGATTTACGCTTTTTCTTAATGGACTAAATTGTTTCTTCAGCCAGAAACTTATCCACGATAGTCGAAAACAATTTAAACAGTGCTTAATAGGAGTGTTCTAGAAACAATCTAAAAGTAACTGAGAGGTTATGTTTGTACTAGCATTTGTCAAGCCAAAATGCAAACGCCAGGTTAGCCAACTTCTACTTTGTTGTAAGAACAATATAAGTTTCGTCACTTGTGTCGTTTTTACACCAAAGCCGATTTTTGTCACTACATTTAGACTATTTTCGTGTGCCGCATAATTATATGTTGTTTTTGGACCAAAAATGCTTTTATATCCAACCTTCTAGATTCGCTAATATACAGTAACGGGCATTCTAAAAATATGTCACTTGCGTTGTTTTACACTTCACGATTCAAATATGGGTGCATTAACCTCCCGCCGCCCTCTGGGACGATTTGACCTGTAATAAGGTTGACTTTACCCTTACTTCTTAATTTATACGACTCTGTTAAAGAGAATTCCAGACTACTTAATGCATATTATAGTTTCGATCTCGTTAATGTAAATTAAAGTGTTAGAATTTAACCAGAAGTAAAAAAGGAATAAGGTACTGACCGTACTAGATCCAGCATTCTAATTACTTTATTATATGTGTTATAGATAAGTAATGCACTTGCTTGTAAAAATAAAGTTTTCTCTCGAGTACTTCAAGATCTTTATCACAATGTACTACGTTAATGCGTCTATTATTTAAGTAATAGTTTAATTTGGGAGAACTAGTTTTCCTCATGTAGATTATTACATGAACATTAATTCTTATGCCGCTATTTTCGAACCAATTTGTAGTAGCGTCAATATCATGTTGAAAAGATGGCAGTCACCACTAATTTTAATTAGACGAATAATAATCAGTCAAAATTGTCTTTTACAGATATCATGAATGAAGATTATAAACAGAAAAGTTTCTTTGTGGGGAGCTGTGGCACTCCACGGGTACAATTTGTTAAAGGAAGCCGATATTTTTTTTTTAAAACAGGCGTACGCATGTTTGCCTTTGACTTCATATTACATAGTTTTCAAAGTAATCTACGAAACTTGAAGAAAGACCACTGCATCCCAACTTATGAAGCAAGATATTATTTATTTATTTATTTATTTATTTATTTATTTATTTACTACTTAATACTTACCACTTATTTAGTATTTTAGTTCATTCATTCATTCATTCATTCATTCATTCATTCATTCATTCATTCATTCATTCATTCATTCATTCATTCATTCATTCATTCATTCATTCACTTATTCACTGATTCACCACTCACTCAGTTACTTACAAATTCAATCATTCATTCATGCGTTCGTTCCTTTATTTATTTATTTATTTATTTATTTATTTATTTATTTATTCATTCATTCATTCATTCATTCATTCATTTATTTATTTACTACTTAATACTTACCACTTACCACTCACTCAGTTACTTACAAATTCATTCATTCATTCATGCGTTCGTTCGTTCCTTTATTTATTTATTTATTTATTTATTTATTCATTCATTCATTCATTCATTCATTCATTCATTCATTTACTACTTAATACTTACCACTTATATACTTATTTATTCATTTAGTTAGTTCGTTCATTCATTCATTCATTAATTCACTTATTCACCACTCACTCAGTTACTTACAAATTTATTTATTTATTTATTTATTTATTTATTTATTTATTTATTTATTTATTTATTTATTTATTTATTCGTTCGTTCGTTCGTTCGTTCGGTCGGTCTGTCTGTCTGTCAGACACAGTCAGTCAGTCACAGTCACAGTCAGAGTCTGTCAGTCACAGTCACAGTCACAGTCAGTCAGTCACAGACAGTCTCAGTCACAGTCAGTCACAGACAGTCTCAGTCACAGTCAGTCAGACAGTCACAATCAGTCAGACAGTCACAGTCAGTCAGTCGTTCGTTCCTTTATTTATTTATTTATTTATTTATATATTTACTACTTAATACTTACCACTTGCTTATTTACTTACTTATTCATTTAGTGACTTTTTCATTTATTTATTTATTTATTTATTTATTTATTTATTTATTCGTTCACTCATTCACTGATTCACTCACTCGCTCACTCAGTTACTTACTTACATAATTATTTATTTATCTAAGCTGGTGGCGTTAAGGCCATCAGGCCTTTTCTACCTCACCATTACAATACAAATAGGCATAAAAAAGGAAAACAAACATATATGTGGAATTACGTCGAAAATTTTGCTGAAATCAAAATCATGAACCACTTTCTCCCCATACAGGTACAGATTGATTTAGGTTTAAAAGCAGTTTAATTTACTGTCGATGTACGTAGATGTAGTTAATTCATGTTGTGTATGACTTTGTTTTCACATAAAAGTAAATGTGCTTGTGAAAAATAATAATAATAATAATAATAATAATAATAATAATAATAATAATAATTTATTCTGAAACCTAAGGGGGAAAGTTAAATATTGGTTAAAGAACATTCTGTTTATTCGCAAGCAAGTTATCTAACGTTACCAAGAAACGTCGCTGCTCGAGGATTAGAATTGAGCGTGTTTGACAGCGGTAATCTTGCTGTGTACGTCACCCCGCCTGTCTGTACCTGCACTTCATAATAATGCCTAACTTATCCCAAGTTATTAAAACTTGTATAAAGCACGCAGAGCAGGACTGGATTATGTGAACTTTGTTCCTATAGCAACGGAGGAGTCGAGGTAGCTGGCTCCCTTACCGGCTTCAATCACCGATTGACTTGAGACGACATGAATTATTATTATTGCCAACGTGTCGATGAGATTCTGTGAGTTCCACTGAGAAAGGTCTAATATATTTTCACATACACGCATCATGGATATATACCCGAAATTTACAAAACTGAAGTAAATATTGTGTTAGAGAGCCTATAAAATTAGTGTTGCTCCATATGTAGGGACTGATTCCTCGTCTGCATACATACATGCATGCTGATCAGTGATTGCCTTTTACGAGTAGAGATGGGTGAGTTGAATGTGTCACTAAACTGCAAGAGAAAAGAGTAGAGGTTGCGCGCTGGCGGAAGGCACGTATTAGATAATTATACCTCGTGCTAATCAATCTGCAAATACTGTTTGCCGAATTGATTGGTTCAGGCTTCGTTTAACGTTTCAGTAATTCCTTACTTAGTAGTTAACAGTTACAAATCAGATATCGATACGTTTAAATGTTTAATTATGAATTATAATTACTTAGTTCAATTATTAGTTAAACATTTTCATAATTGATTAATGTTCCATTTTTTAAGGGAGGAGGTATAACTTTCTGGATAAAAAGTGTTACTTTTCAAATCATTCCTTTCTTTATAGTTGACATGAAACATTTCATTCTCTGCAGAGAATACATTCATGCAATCACATATGCACATATGTACACATACATACATACATACATACATACATGCATACATACATACATGCATGCATGCATACATACATACATACATACATACATACATACATACATACATACATACATACATACATACATACAGAGCGAAGATAAAAAATAAAAGCGATAGTGCATCTCCTTCCTTTAACCCGCAGTAATAACTTCTCTATTACTACTCAAAAATCATTACAGTTTCATTTTTATGGGAAGTCCACACCTGTGGAGTAACGGTTAGATCGTCTGGCCGCGAAACCAGGTGGCCCGGGTTCGATTTCCGGTCGGGGAAAGTTATCTGGTTGTGGTTTTTCCGGGATTTTCCCTCAACCCATTACGAGCAAATGCTGGGTAACTATCGGTGCTAGACCCCGGACTCATTTCACCGGCATTATCACCTTCATCTCATTCAGACGCTAAATAACCTGAGATGTTGATAGAGCGTCGTAAAATAATCTACTAAAATAAAAAATACATACATACATACATACATACATACATACATACATACATACATACATACATACATACATACATACATACATACATGCATACTGTACATACATACATACATACATACATACATACATACATACATACATACATACATACATACATACATACATACATACATACATACTGTACTGCATGATACATATATACAGGGACATAGTTTTATTTTTACTTCAATTTGTATTGTACCCGAGTTTTTTAATGTAGGCCTACTTCACTCCCACCCCTTCCGCACAGAACCAAGGCAGCATATGCAAAGTCGTCTTACGGTCACAGTAAACAGTACTGAGTGTGAATATAGTACGTTCCAGAAATATGGCCGCGTTTTCCAATTAAATAGGACATTCTTTATTTAATCATATCTTCATACAGGACTGTGAGTCTTTTTGGTTCGTCACATCCCGATTTTCCTCACCCGCTTCTGCTGGACTGTCCTAGTCCTGTTTTGAAAATATTTTCTGTTAGGAATTGGACGTCTACGTAATATTATACAACTGTTTAAAATAACTTAAATAAATGAGTCTCGTTAAGTCATTAACTGTCACGTCATTTCCCCGTCTCTAAGACTCTGCGGCATAACCACTTGGACGGACAGTAGATAGCATGTCTGAGTAAATTTATCTGTGCGGATCGGGCAGAAGTGAAGACTGAATTTACAGTACTTAAGGTACACTGTTATAGAGTACGTACAGATTTATTACAACATGAGTTACTGGTACGAAGCACGAAACCGGAAATTGGAATTAGGTACAACAGGCTATAATGCGATAATATGCACAAAAGAACTGAAGCCTCTATCGAAATGAACAGCCACCATTTTCAACAATTTGTTTAAATATCTAGATTATTTTTAAACTTTAATGCACTCTCTATAATGTATGCTAATGTGCTACAAGACAGTATATACATTGCATAATGGATACGTCCGCATGGATAGCTCAGTTCGTGAGTAAAAACACGTATTATTGTTAGGCCTATATTGTATTTTTATTAAATAAAAGCTAACGAAAATTATCAAACTCCAAAACGTAATATTTCCAAGTTTAGATACATACAATGGATGCACTAAGTTTCTTTCCTCCTATACCTAGTAAAGTGATTTTGTTTGTGTTTTACACCAGTATCATCAAACTCCGGTAGTAGAAGGGGGTAATAAACTGTGTTTCCGGTTCTCAACCGTTAATCTAAAGGTATAGTCAGATTAATATTAGAAATGTAAGTAAAAACAAAATGATGTCCCTGTACAATACAATATTAAAATCTTTGCTGCTCATTATATTTTTCAAAATCTTATCCGAGCGTAAACATTGTGAAATGGGATAATAATTGGTTATTTTAACAACGCTGTATTAACCACTAGAGCCTACTTTATTTAGAGTCGATGAAATTTTTTATAGTGAAATGGTATTTTGTGACATGAGTTGAAGGTTTCGCCATAGATTACCTAGCATTGATCTTATGGTTAGAGAGAACCTCGGGGGGAAGAACCCAATCAGGTTCCTGATCGCAAGGCAAAAGCGTTATCACCTGAACTACGCCGATGGCTAACGTTTTCAAATAGTGGGATGCACAAACCAAATAGCATAATCTCAATTAATAAAGAAGTAGAACAAACTAGGCGAATACGAAACTTGCGTATTGGCTCTTCAGCTATGCAAAAAGTTGACCTATATTTCCACCTCATATACCGAAAATCTAATCGAGTTTCATCACATAGTATAGACCTGTTATGAATGTTACAATAACATCCATTATTTATTCAGAATCTTCAAAATTTAATGTACTGTACTAGTTGCTGCAATAAAATATTCTCACAGGTCACAAAATAAACGCCTTTGTAGCTAATTGAGTTTTGAAGATTCTGAACGCGAATTCTACTGTGCAGTAAAGGAAGAACACCATTGACCTTTCGTATTCATAGAAATATTTTCTTTTCCTTCTCAGGCAATTTCTATTCAAGCGGAAGATATTTCAAAGCTAGGGATTCAGATAGGCCTTTTTATATTCTTTCACGTGTAGCTGTTGCGGCAAAACATTCATCCATACAGAATGATGCTGTGGGGTTTATATGACGCTATTTCACGCTGTGTGAATGATAGAAACATGAATCAATCATGAAATGAAAAGGGGAAAAGTAGGCAATTGCACGTCGCCACTGTTTCTGAACTTCGGGATTAGATGATATGAGCTCGTCTGTTGCCATAGAAACAGAGTTTATGCGATTTTCTATATACATTGGGCTTATTATTATTTCACAAACTAAAGCTTCCCTTAAAAATGAAACTGTAATGATTTTTAAGTAGTAATAGAGAAGTTATTACTGCGGGTTAAAGCAAGGAGATGCACTATCGCTCTTATTTTTTATCTTCGCTCTACAGCATGCCATTAGGAAAGTCTAGGATAACAGAGAGATTTTTGAATTGAACAGGTTACATCAGCTTCTTGTCTATGCGGATGACGTGAATATGTTAGGAGAAAATCCACAAACGATTAGGGAAAACACGAGAATTTTACTTGAAGCAAGCAAAGAGATGGGTTTGGAAGTGATCGGAAAATACAAGTATATGATTATGTCTTGTGATCAGAATATTGTACGATGTGGAAATATAAAAATCGGAAATTTATCCTTTCAGGATGTGGAAAAATTCAAATATCTTGGATCAACACTAAGAAATATAAATGACACTCGGGAGGTAATTAAACGCAGAATAAATATGGGAAATAACAGTTATTATTTGGTTGTTATCTAGTCTGCTGTGAAAAAATCTGAAAGTTAGAATTTATAAAACAGTTATACTACCGGTTGTTCTGTGTGGTTGTGAAACTTGGACTCTCACTTTGAGAAAGAAACAGAAATTAGGAGTGTATGAGAATAATGTTCTTAGGAGAATATTTGGGGCTAAGAGGGATAAAGTTACAGAAGAATGGATTAAGTTACACAACGCAGAACTGCACGGATTATATTCTTCATCAGACATAATTACTTACTTACTTACCTACTTACAAATGGCTTTTAAGGAACCCGAAACTTCAATGTCTCCCTCACATAAGCCCGCCATCGGTCTCTATCCTGTGCAAGATTAATCCACTCTCTATCATCATATCCCACCTCCCTCAAATCCATTTTAATATTATCCTCCCATGTACGCCTCAGCCTCCCCAAAGGTCTTTTTCCCTCCGGTCTTCCAACTAACACTCTGTATGCGTTTCTGGATTCGCCCATACGTGCTACATGCCTTGCCCATCTCAAACGTCTGGATTTAATGTTCCTAATTATGTGAGGTGAAGAATACAATGCGGGTAGTTCTGCATTGTGTAACTTTCTCCATTCTTCTGTAACTTCATCCCTCTTAGCCCCAAACATTTTCCTAAGAAACTTATTCTCAAATACTCATAAACTCTGTTCTTCTCTCAAAGTGAGAGTCCAAGTTTCACAACCATACAGAACAAACGGTAATATAACTGTTTTATAAATTCTAACTTTCAGATTTTTTGACAGCAGACTAGATAACAAAAGCTCCTCATCCGAATAATAACACGCATTTCCCATATTTATTCAGCGCTTAATTTCCTCCTGAGTGTCATTTATATTCGTTACTGTTGCTCCAAGATATTTGAATTTTCCCACATCTTCGAAGGATAAATCTCCAATTTTTATATTTCCATTTCGTACAATATTCTGGTCAAGAGACATAATCATATAGGCTACTTTGTTTTTTCTGGATTTACTTCCAAACCTATCGCTTTAGGCCTACTAGCTTCAAGTAAAATTTCCGTGTTTTCCCTAATCGTTTGTGGATTATCTCCTAACATATTCACGTCATCCGCATAGACAAGAAGCTGATGTCACCCGTTCAATTACAAACCCTGTCTGTTATCCTGAACTTTCCTAATGGCATATTCTAGAGCAAAGTTAAAAAATAAAGGTGATAGTGCATCTCCTTCCTTTAGCCCGCAGTGAATTGGAAACGCATCAGATAGAAACTGGCCTATACGGACTCTGCTGGACGTTTCACTAAGACTAAATTCAATAAGAATATCATCAGCCATAATTAGGAACATTAAATACAGATGTTTGAGATGGGCAGGGTATGTAGCACGTATGGCCGAGTCCAGAAATGCATATAGTGTTAGTTGGAAGGCCGGAGGGAAAAAGACCTTTGGGGAGGCCGAAACTTAAAAGGGAGGATAATATTAAAATGGATTTGAGGGAGGTGTGATATGATGAGAGAGACTGGATTAATCTTGCAAAGGATAGGGACTGATGGCGGACTTATGTGAGGGCGGCAATGAACCTCCGGGTTCATTAAAAGCTATAAGTAAATAATAGTGAAGTTATTGCCGTGATTGGCTCCAATGACAATATTTGTTTTACATCAATATTGCCATCATCCACAGAATCACTAGTGTTAGTCTACAACAGCAGCAGCACCAACAACAACAATAACCATATTGATTAATATATAATTAAAATAAACTACCATTGTCTCCTGTACAACAGCTATTAATATAAATATTGTTTATAAGTATGTACTGCGTACATTTGGTACTGACACTATATTTTCATCTTTATTCAAAATTATTGTAATGTAATCTGTTCCTCAGCAAGAACTACAGGGATATTGGCGCCGCTGATAATGTTGTTACCTGAAAAACAGTAATTTAACCGAAAGTGAATGTGAGGAACTGATTCAATTTCTATATAAGGCTATACAAAACTATTAAATTTACATTCGTTAATTGAATGCCTAATGCTACAATCAAGCATATTCGACAGTGAAATAAAATGAAATTATTTTAATGTGTTCGTTAATGAATACTTGCCATTATTTTCGCCCTTGCAATCATATTGACTTGACAGTGGTTCAACTTGTTGCTGAATTATTGTCAACACTTTTGAATTGGTATTTCCTGTAGAATTTTTTTTACTTGATTACTTAAGGGCTCTGTATAAACTACGAGGTTATTTAACGTCGATGGAATTGGTGATAGTGAGATGATATTTAGCGACATGAGGCCGAGTTTTCGCCTTAGATTACATGAAATTTGCCTTAAGGTTGGGAAAACGTTGGAAAGAACCCAACCGAAGGTTTTACTGACCTATGTTTTTTATACCTAGCAAGATAGGATATTTTGCATCGTAACTCATATATAGGCTATATATAATGTTTTTTTTTTCTAATTTTAAGGCGGTGGATTGATAAATTGAACGTGAAAACGGGTCAGTATTCATTTAAAAGTATCTACTCATTACTTAAATTGCAGGATGCTTTCAGCGTTGCGCTTCTAAGTATATAACTAAAATGAAGAAATTAGTTACACAAAATTGTATGGAATGAAAAATAAAACAAGTGGAACAAATTACATTACTCCTAAACTTCGCAGCGAATGAGGAAGAAGCAATTCGTAGCTTGAATATAAAAGTTACTCTGTGCTATAATTAACGTCGTGTCATTAAAAGTTATTTCAGCGACGCTTGCTGCAGGTCACAGAGATAGACAAAAAGAGAGAATGACAAAAGAAGAGAGAAAATAGTAAGAGAGACACACTTTGTTACAAAAATCCTCTTGATCTCTGACTTAATTATTTACTTATATTCTATCTTATTTTCTCTCCATACAACTAGCAATGCATTTGTATAATCATTCTCTTCTATCTTAATCTGGAATGAAGTTCGTTCCTATAAAAAAAGGTACTGTGGACTTAAAATTGATGGTAGTTGAAGTATAATTTCATCTTCGAACACAAAAACAACACTAAAATATTTCGATCAGGGGCTGATTTAGGCAGGAGCCTCTGCTCAGGGCCTTATGATTCTGGGAGCCTCAAAATGCAGATACAAGCTTCTTTTTTAAAGAATTGTGCAAATGGAATAGACAGCAAATCTGCCGACTGAAAATCAGAATTGAGAAAATAAGTAATTACCTTAAAACTAAGAAATGGAAACCTAAAGAAACAAATATTAATATGGGAGTACGACAAGGCTGCTGCACTTCACCCACTCTATTTAATCTATATTTGGACAACGCAATCCGACAGTGGAAACAGCGGCTAAGTACTTTACATATATCAAACAACTACGATACAAATAACTTTATAATAACACTCTTATATGCGGATGATCAGGGCATAATATCGGATAATGAAGATTCGATGCAGAAAGCCTTGTTTGAACTCCACAAAATAATACAGAATTATAATTTTGACATCTCCGTAAGTAAAAGTAAGGCGATGGCATTTCAGGGACTTCAACCTATAAGATGTAAATTTGTACTAAATAATATGCCAATAGAACAAGTAAATAAGTTGAAGTACCTGGGTTGCTCGTTATCATTCATTAAACAAGTAGATACAGAAAATAAAATTGAAAATATTTCGAGAATGTGTGGTACAATTAAGAGAACACTGAGGAACAAAGTCAGAAAAGACACAATGATAAAGTTCTATAAAATAAGCTATCCAGGGAGCGCTATATGGAAGTGAGATATGAACAGTGTCATCTAGAGATAAAAGTAGATTACAGGCAACAGAGATGAGGTTTCTGAGGTCGGTACTGGGCGTAACAAGAAGAGAGAGAGACTTAGAAATGAAAATATAAGAAATCAATTGCAAATTTATAATATAAATGAAAAGATAGTAAATTATAGACAAAAATGGCTGGAACACATAGAGAGAATGGGCTAAGATAGATATCTCAAACAAATTATGCATTATGTACCTAAAGGGAGGAGAAACATCGGTAGACCGAAGAAAAGATGGCTCAATCAATGAGTACAATTAATCTGGAGCCGCAACAAGCTAAAAGGCTTAAAGATTGGAGAAGAAGAAGAAAAGAAGAAGTAATTACCTAATTAATTATTATGTTAGAAAACGCATAAAAATCACTTTATTGTTTCAAGTTTAGAGTCAAACGTTCATTGCAGAGTTTAATGTGTTCAACTTGTAAAAGTTTGCTACCATGTACAATTTATTCAAATTGTGACAATAGGTCTATTTAAATAGTTAATTAATAATGAAATTAGGAAACAAATTCAACAACATTGTCAGTACCATTGTATTGAGTATTAAACCAAGTCACTAGTGCTTGTGTTCCTTGCAGATTATCTAGTGTTTATTGGCATAGGACTATTATTGGTGTGTAGTAAAATGTTTTTATAAGAATGTCCATAATTAAAAATGGAATTCCCAAGCCAATTATTTGAGTTAGGAGCCAATAAAAAAACGAAAAATTATTGAAATTCAACAACAGGAAAAACAACGCTGATCATTGAGCAAGTATGTTCGTTCAAGTGATACTAGCAGTAACTCCTTTACCCACAGAGGCCTCCAGTTTCAAAAAGTTAAGAATGATTTAACGTAGATTAATGAACATTTTGTCATACAGAGACAACAATCCGCCACAGCTACTAAATTGTGGAGAGCCAAGGTATTTATTTTTATAAACCTAAGCCGGAATGTATGAAAAATACTCTTTTCAAACTCATGAATTACTGCACTAAAGGAAACAAGGATCATTACCGCCACTACTAGTACAACCAATGCAGTCAGCTTTGATCCTGTCTTGTGGACACAAATAATCACTGATCCCTTATGGGACTACTTTATTTTTAATTCTTCTCCTCAAAATAGAGAATTAATAAAAACCTCTGTGAAATAAATGCATGGTCAAAGGAGATAGGTGACAGAATTTAAATAAAATAAGATAGTCCTAGTTATTATATATGAAAAGAAGGGGCTTCATAAAGAAAATTAAGCTCCTGGCCTCTTGTAAATCAGGTCCTCACTTCGATTTGTAGTTAGATCGCCTAATGGGGAAATACCTATCAATACAATATGTGTTTTTGTATTAAAACAACCATAGTTCGGGTGTAAAAATGAATGCGTGACACCACAGCAGTCCCTGCCTGCTGGTCGTGCTACGCTCCTGCTTTCTAGTTGTACTGTTAACCTCATGTTCGGTTTCAGTAATGTAATTACAAATAAATAAAAAAAATAAAGAGTTCAATTATCAGGACAAACGTTGTCGGTACTGGTGCTTCAGTTAATGAAGTGCAATGTAATTTGAAATTGACTAGAAGACTCGGGGTAATTGACTTGTCCGGTTTAATAATTCAATTCGGATGATTTTCTTTCTCTTTCTTTTTTCCGCTTTACCTAGCTAACTTTGATCTTATTTGAACTTGTTTCCTTTCAAGCGGTCAGTAGCACAGTGGGATAATGTTCGCGTTTCAATTACTAAATGGCGAAAATAGTTATGCTGTGTACCTGGAAATGTAGTCTATGAAGTTCTTTGAGCATTTGTTCATAGGTCCAGTCTTTGTTGGTCATAATACTTGGCCAAATACTTTGGTTGCAAGAAACCTTACAATATTAACCGAAATTTGAGTATTATTCGCACCTCGAGTAAAGTAATTCGTATGTCGAATATCACATATTACTTTCAGCCAATCAGAGCCCGTTGTTTGGAGTTGCACAACGACTTCGTTGAATGAAATACAGTATTAGTTGTGATTTATGGCATGACAAGAAAATCAAGTCATACAAAGATGCAGCGTTAAAAACTAATGTTTGGGAATCAGTTTCACATGAATTAAAATTGAGAAAATAACAATGCAAACATTTCAGCTGTTTGTGCAAGAGAAATTATCATCGAACGCTTTGAGCGACTTGCCAATAAGAGGGTTCGAACTTATCAGGCTAGAGAAATGGAAAAGATTATTTAACGTTCTCAGATAATTAACGATCAACGAGAACGTATTACTAGAATTAGACAGCGTACTGGAGAGTTAGTATGCAGTACTAGTATGTTAGCATTCCATTATAATCTAAATAGGTGTGTGTTCCTAATGCCTACTCACTTCACTTGCGTGACTTGGGTTCCGCATATTGCGGATAGATGGCAGGGCTGTGACCCATTTTCAAGTTGTACACTTCGGCGGACCAAGTTATGTATGATGTGTATCTGTGAAGAATTATGTCGTGTACTAGGGTGAGTTAATATAAGTGTAGTGTAGGCAATGGGTGAGGATGGTGAAGGTGAGGAAGGGAGAATGGGAAACCCGGTGCCGGTACGTAGCCTACTCCTGTCAAATAGCATCAAGGGCGCCGCCAGGCTTACGTCCCCATCCGACGGACGAATCACTATCAACAGTGACATAGGTCTATGCCTTCTCTTGATATGCACTGCGGAGAGATTTGGAATTTAATCCAAGCATATTGGTGCACAATTTAGTGATTAGAAGTTGTGCACCGCCATCTCTCCTAGTCCCGAAGTAGAAATTTTACATGAAAATGTGTGACCCCGCCGGGAATCGAACCCAGGCGGCTAATCTGGTGACAGACGCGCTACCACAGAGCTAACTCGGGGAACACAATGAAATATAAATATAGAAAACGTTGCTCATTTTTGGTACGTAGGCTATAGAAACCGTTAGAATAAACCCTTCCGAAAGTTCCCTACAACAGAGAATTTTATCAGATCTAATAATCAATATCTGATGCTCCTGGTACATCAAAGAAAAATGAGACACTCTCTCCAATAACAGTTTGAAGAGAGATCAGTCGCTCATGCGCCACTCACTAATTGTCATCAACAATGTAACCAGGCTTGGCGCTGGTCCAGCAAGGAGGCCTTAACGATGGCGCCACTAGTCTCTGCGGAAAAACAAAAGAAACGCTTGCAGCGTCTCCAGAGAACTTTATTTTAACGATGCGACAAGTGAAGTGCTAGAAAAACAAGAAAACAGTTGCTCCTCGTAATCCAGAGATTCTACGTCACAGAATTTCGTCACCCTTCTAAAATAAATGTGGTAAAATCCATGAGTTTAGTAGAAGTTTGTTTTATTTCTTCGTCAATAAACTTTGAAGCAGATACCCTGGAGAGTAATTTTTCGGTCTTTTTGTTCTTATACGACACAGAAATTGTTTTTTATTAAAGAGACTTGGTAATAAAAGAAACAATTGCCTCATTTTAACAAGTACAGTCAAGGCAACACGCATCCGAGCTTAGTGACGTATGTAAGTAGCCTACATGACTTTAAGACCATCATAATTTTCGTTACTTTCCCTCTTTTGGAATTAAATGTAGTTGTCATACAAAACAAAAATTAGTTCTTCTAAACAAATCGAGCATATTTGTCACACTTTAACTATTGTTTATTAAGAAATCATGGGAAAATAATTTCTCAAATTTAAAGTGAAATAAACAATTTTAAATCCAATGCAATCATTCCTGTGTCCGAATCTACATTCAAATATTGTGATCAATACTCCTCAAGATTAAAAATGAAGTTGTTTTATGATAGCTAATAAACAATTGAATAGGAAAATGCAAAAAAAGTGAGATGTTAAAAATAAATAAATTTTACAGAATGCAATGAAAACTTTATAATTCCTGCAAATAACGTTCTGTATACATATACAAATTTAGTTACCGTACCTATGCCAAAATATCTAGACTGGCGCAGGTAAGTTAATTTTTATATGTAATATACACAATATGATTTTCAGGAATTAGAACATGTTTATTGTCTCCTGTAATTATTTCTGAATATGTCATCTGTGTGCATCTTCTGATTCAATTTCAAGTCCAACACAGTCATTCCTGTGTCCGAATCTACTTTGCAATATTGTGATCAGTACTCCTCAAGATTAAAAAATGAAGCAGTTGTTTCTTGACATCTAAAATGGTTGATGAGAAATAAAGTAGGGTAGCCTACATTAAATCACATTGATTGATTATAAACTGCATGTAAAATATTTGGTAAGAACTTTGACTTTATTTTAAGATTTTATAAGGCAAAGTTAAAGTATGATTTTATTCAAAATCACTATATTATAATGCCCAAGGTTGCGGGTTCGATCCCGGGCCAGGTCGATAGCATTTAAATGTGCTTAAATGCGACAGGCTCATGTCAGTAGATTTACTAGCATATAAAGGAACTCCTGCGGGACAAAATTCCGGCACATCCGGCGACGCTGATATAACCTCTGCAGTTGCGAGCGTCGTTAAATAAAACATAACATTTTTTTAACTATATTATACAAGTTGCATCAGACATTGCTCTCGTTCATTGTTGGCGCTAAGGAGTTTTGTGTCCTGAAAAGTCCATCTACTCCAGCTGAGTATTTTCGGAATATACACTGAGTTAGTTACATATTGGACCGCAGTTATGTAGGTCTCACGCCGGGAGGTTATTAGTGTTATCATGTTAAATCCTGGATTTTACCATGCATTGTCAGTTGTTAGGTCGCGTGAGAAGTCCAGAGAATGCACTCAAAAAAAAATTAAACTTACCTGAACTACAGGTGATGCTGTAAATCAGTCATGTCAACCGATGCCCATAGGCGCAAGCGCAAGCTTTAGAGCTCAGGAGAGCCTGAGCGCTTTACAGCTGAAAGGAAAGAGACAGACGAAAGAGGTAGTGTATGCCGCTTGGTCGAGCTATATACAGGGATGACCAGCACTGATTCAATGTATGAAGGGAAGAGAACTTATTAAAACTGTATCCATGTTAATTTTTAGATTTGTCTGAGAAGTATAATTACATTATAAGACTGTAAACTTTAATTTTAATGCTCATTTTTCGCAAGTTTGCTTTTTTTATTCAAAATGAATATTTTCGCTACTTTTTTTTTTACAGAAAAGTTACATTTTTAGATATGTTTGTTTAGTAGCCTTACAGGTACTGAAACAATGTTTCTTAAATTTAATATATCGTAAATACGTATTACTAAAGATAATGTATTACAAATTTTGAAAATATTCGCATGAAAAATGTTTGTAAGAAAATGAATTAACAACGCAACTACTTTTACATAATAAACAAAGGATATGTGCCCATGTGTTGTAAAAACGCCAGCTCTTTAGCTTCAGCAGATTTCGAGAAAATAATTTAATATTCTGATGATTGGAAGTTGCGCTCCAATATCACCTTAAAAGCATACTGTGATAAGAGTTTTGTTATGTAATATTAGTTACAGTTAAAACATATAGAGTACCTAGGTAACTTTGCTTTGTATTATAATATTGTTTTGATTAGTTTATTGATTACTTTTATAAGGCTAAAGATACCATCAGTTCCGCGCCGTGGCGTAGTGGTCTAAGGGATCCTGCGTAGAATTCGCGTTACGGAATGCGCGCTGGTTCGAGTCCTCGTGGGGGGAAGAAATTTTCTCATGAAATTTCGGCCAGTGTATGGGACCGGTGTCCACCCAGCATCGTGATGCACTTGGGGAGCTACGATAGGTAGCGAAATCCGGTTGCGAAAGCCAGCTATAACAGCTGGGGGGATCATCGTGCTAACCACATGATACCTCTATTACGGTTGGATGATCGTCCACCTCGGCATGTGGGCGTGAGACCAGCAGCCAGCGCCGCGGATTATTATTAAAGGTACCATCAATATCAATTCCAACTTCTCATGTCATACTCAATCTCTTTCTTTGGGATATCACTTTCTTTATGAATGATGTGTTTCATTCACTTAACTACCATGAAATTTGCGTGAATATTCCTTCTTAACTCTTTATTATGTTATTAACGTTTAAAACACAACTGAAATATTAAGAAATTGATGTTAGTACTTTTGTTTTACAGACAATATAGATAATAACTTATCAAACAGAAAGAAGCCATATAAATATGACATAAAATTTCACGTTCCGTTTGTAGTTTGTACACCACTATTTTCTTAATTCAAAAGGCTGTTTATTCATATACAATATCCTTCCTCCCTCCATACCTAGAGCTTGATGCCCGCGCACGATGTCATGGTCAGATAAATGCGCTTGCTTTGACATCACTGCTGTAAATGCTGATCCTTCTACACAGAAGAACTCTCAGAATCTCTTGAAGATATTTATTTAACACGAACAATTTGTTCTCAGGTAATTAAAAAAAATATAGAAAAATATCTGCGAATATTGTCCTTCAATTCCTGAACCGCAAGGAGAATTATTTCATAAGTACATATTTTACCCTACAAACACACGACATATGGGATCATATTGGAGGAATATACTCGCCACGAACTAGGATACGACTTATTATTCTGCCCCTAGATATACTGTACTTATTAATTCAAACAAATATAATGTTTGTAGCTTGAGAGTGAGTGCTTGAGAATCTCCTTTCATAATTCAAATAATATTTTAAGGGGTGAAAATGATATAATCGTAAGTCACTCTGACAAACATTTACAGGAGAGCGTATTCAAGGTTTAGAGTCCAATGTTGTTAGGTGCTGTGTCATAATTTCTCAACGTATACTTATGTCATTATTGTTGAGTAATTTTTATAATATTTACTGGTAGCTTCCTCATATGAATTCGCATAAAAAATTGTCAAAGTGTGGCTTTCGACTATCTCATTCTCATTCCTTCATTTCATCTTCGTTCAGTTTCGGAAAATATTCACTCACTAGTGTATTAATATACGAAGTCGGTTTCAAAATAAATGAGGCAAAAACAAAGGTCATGATATTAAATAGAGAAAGAAGGAACCGGGATGTAGATATACAGATCTACAACCAAAAATTAGAAGTGGTAAATGAATTTAAATATTTAGGTGTAACTGTAATGCATTCATTCATTCATTCATTCATTCATTCATTCATTCATTCATTCATTTATTTTATTCCATAGATCTTACATGAGCAATTAAGCTTTAAGATGTGGAACATGTCAACATTTTACATTATTACAATTACAATTTTTACAAATTTTTATAGTTTTACAATTTAGTAATTTTCTACAATTTTTACAATGTTGTACAATTTTTTTTTTTTTTTTTTTTTTTTTTTTACATTTTGGCGAGATGTAGTGAGATGAAATGAGGTCCGAGGATTCGCCAAAATATTACCCGGCATTTGCCTTTTCGGTGGGGGAAACCTCGGAAAAACCCAACCAGGTAATCAAATCAAAGGGGGTAATCAAATCAAAGGTGTTGATGCCAAGGACTCGCCATAGACCATCCGGCTTCAGTCCCACGGCTGTGGAAAACCTCGGAAGAAACCAAAGTCCAAAGGGGGATCCAACCCAAGCCCGAACGCAGCTCCGGAACAGCAGCCCAGCGAGTCTGCCGACTGAGCTACATCGATGGCTCTACTAAAAGTATACAATACATAGCCAATCAGATTATTAAATTTACAAACGCAAACGATCATTCATAAGTTGAGCTATATTATAATACAAAACAATTTAATTAAATTTAAGATATAAACAATTCAACCAGTTGTGATATACAGAAATTGATAATACATATCATGCAAACTACTTCAAATTACAAACACAAACAATTTATCAGTAGAGCTATATAGATTACTATTCAATTTAAAGCATATACAATTCATCGGCCAAAACTATACAAATATATACAATACAAAGTAGCATACTTTCATTAAGCTATACAAATTTGTGCAATTAATATCAAGTAGATTAATTCAATTTATAATCATAAACAATTCATCAGCTGAGCTATACATATTACCATTCAATTTACAGTAGGTCTATATACAATTCATCAGTGGAGCTACACAGACTAGTAATCATTTTAAGAACATATACAATTCATCAGCCAAACTATACAAACATATACAATCAAATTAGTTCAATTTACAAACTTATTTTCGTTAAGCTATACAATTCATATGAAGTAGATTAATTCAATTTATAAGCTTAAACAATTCATCAGTTGACGTATACAGTACATACAATTCATCAGTTATGCTAAACAAAAAATACAATACATAGTAAACAGATTAAGTCAATATAAAAACATATTTTAGTTGAGCTATATAAAATTGTACATGTCATTTAAGTAGAATAATTCAATTCACAAGCATAAACAATTCATCAATTGTGTAGAAGGTATGAGTATGTAGAAATTTGGTTAATTCTTTTCTGAACCTTTTCTCGTTGTTCTTCAAATCTTTAAGATTATTAGGCAGTGCATTGAAGACTGTTATACATGAATAGCGAACTCCTTTTTTAAAACAGCTTAGACTAACAGAGGGTAGATGAAGATCTGATTTATGTCTTGTATTAAAATGATGAATGTCTTGATTAGTACTGAATTTATTTTGGTTCTTAATATACAGCATCATTAGGGAAAGAATGTATTCACAAGGTAAAGTCAAGATTTCTAAGTTTCGGAAGATATTTTTACATGAGGTCCTTTTATGCACACCGGCCATTATTCTTATAGCTTTCTTTTGTAAAACAAAAACGTGTTTAGCTTCAGACGAGTTACCCCAGAATATTAATCCATATTTCATTACAGAGTGAAAATATGCAAAGTATGACATTTTAAGTAAGTTTATATCACCAATAGTAGATAAGGATCTTAATGCATAACATGCAGAGCTCAATTTACGAGTAATACATTCTATATGCGTTTTCCAGTTCAAGTGATTATCCAATTCTAAACCAAGAAACTTTGTGCTTATAGATTCTTTGAGATGAGTTCCATTTAATCGAATACTGTAGGAAACCTGAGCACTATTGTGTGTACTAAATTTGACTGCACTGGTTTTATCAACATTAAGTGCTAGTTTATTTGCATGGAACCATTCATTCATTAGATTGAGCACTGTATTAGAAGTGTTTATAAAATGATCGTATTGTATGCTTGAAATAATTACACTTGTATCATCTGCAAATAAAATTACTTTAGATAAATTGTTTATGGTCAAGGCTAAATCATTAATATAAACTAGAAACAACAATGGACCTAAAATTGACCCCTGCGGAACACCATGTTTAATATTTTTAAATTCTGAATAAGTAACTTTATGACTATTTGGTACATTTATTTCTACTTTTTGTTTTCTATTTGATAAGTACGATGTAAACCAACCCAACATCTCATCTTTAATACCATAAAACTTCAATTTTTTTACTAATATACTATGGTCTACACAATCAAATGCTTTAGCCAAGTCACAAAAAATCCCACCTACATGTAGTTTCGAATTTAATGAATTTAGTATTTCATCCACCAAACTAAAAGCAGCATTCTCTGTCGATTTTTGTTTTCTAAATCCAAACTGTTCTAAAACTAATATATTGTTGGACTCCAGGTAATGATATAATCTATTATACATAACTTTCTCAAACACTTTTGAAAATGTTGTTAATAATGATATGGGTCTGTAATTAGCAATAGTACATTTATCTCCCTTTTTGTATATTGGTTTTACTATTGAATATTTGAGTCTTTCTGGAAAAATACCACATTGCATTGACAAATTGCATAGATAGCTTAACGGAGGGGATAATATTTCAGAACAAGCTTTCAGAACTTTACTTGGAATTTCATCATATCCAGAGGAATATTTTGTTTTTAGTTGTTTTATCACATGCATGATTTCTGCTGCGGTAGTGGGAATAAATTTGAGACCTAAAAACTCAGTGTTAAATGCATCAGTTAGGTAACCAAGTGCAGCATCTTCTGGACAATCTTGAATGTTTAAGTTCTGAATAATATTTATATAGAAGTCATTAAAATGATTTGCAATTGATTTTGGGTTAGGCATGACAATGAAGAGAATATAGAAATCCAGAATCGAATTAAAGTCGCCAATAAAGCATATTATTCACTTGTCCCTCTCATTAGGTATCGTGGAATTAATTGGAGAAGTCGAATTGATTTATACAGAGTGTTTAAAAATACGGGGCATAATTTCAGGTACAGTATGTATTTCCCACATGTAGACAATCAAAATAGTTCATTACAACATGTGTCCGGAAATACTTCATTTCCGAGTTATGGCCTTCACAACATTCCGCAGGTCGTTGTCATTACAGAAGATGTTCAAAATGTCCACCTCCTGCTTGAATACAGACCTCACATCGACGTCTCATTGACCTGCGAACACGATCCCAAACTCCAGGAGCATTGCGTATATCCTCAGAACATGCCACAATTCGATTCCGAAGGGATTCCAAATCAGGCACCGGAGACGAATAAACCAATGATTTTAAATGGCCCCACAAGTAGAAATCGAGAGGGTTCAGATCAGGTGAGCGTGGAGGCCAAGCAATTGGGCAACCTCTACTATCCATCGATCAGGAAACCTTCGATCCAAGTACCGGCGAGCTGTACGACTGAAGTGTGCAGGAGCGCCATCATGCAAGAAGTGAATGTGTTGACGATTGACCAGTGGAGTGTCTTCTAAAACATGAGGTATGGTTCCGGTGAATTTCAATGTTGTGAAGGCCATAACTCGGAAATAAAGCATTTCCGGACACATGTTGTAATGAACTATTTTGATTGTCTACATGTGGGAAATACATACCTGAAATTATGCCCCGTATTTTTTAAACACCCTGTATAAAACAATGATCCGTAGTAGAATTATATATGGAAGTGAAAATTTGAAGGTCTGCAACATTATTATTAATCAAAACAATATCGTCTGCGTACATCATTGATTGCAGGTATATAGGTCTAAGTTTCAAATTTACAATTGTATATCTTCTTGTTCTTCTTCTGCATTGTTTTATAATTTGATCATTTAATCCTGCTTAATATTGATTTTCAAAATATAATATCACTCTCTGAATACTTCTATTTTCTGTTTCAGGTAAGAGAACATACTATTATGGATGTTTTCCCTTTACATCACATGAAAATCAGCTTTCATAAGTAAGTACATCTGTGATTGCGTCATTTCTTACTTATAAAATAGCTTTCAGAGCTTGATATATTTTATCAATTTAATTAATTAAAAATTATTAGCGCCAAATTTCAGATATGTAGCCTAATATGTTTTCCTACAGATTATAACAGTAATGTCTCAAAAGTGGTTAATTTTGTTGTGTGTCATCAGCTATTACGTGCATCTCTGACTCTGTCGTAGATTATAAAATTCGGGATGGTGCTATAATTCAATTACAATTTTACATTTACTTTATTCCTATGATATTTGCATTCAGCCCATTTTACGAAAGGACTGAGCAAGTTTTCAAGTGACATGCTCAATAACACACACTTTTAGACAAGGATTGCCGTTGTTTTGGAGAAAACAAATTTAAAAAATTCATAGAATTCTAAAATATAGGTTATACATATATATGAATTATAAAAATGGCCAAAGAGATCGAGCGAGTTTTGACACCACACTCTTCAATTTTATTTTATGCATACATATGCACGCGCAATCGAGTTTTTGTTTGCTATTGCCCATAATATTCTTCTTTTATTTTTTTATAGCTTTTCTAACTAAACTACAGCTCTTTGTGTTAGAGTATAGAATTACGTTATGTCTAAATTTGCGACGAAAAGAACAAAAAATAGTCGCTAAACTGGAGAATTACGTAGCTACGGTAGTTACGACCAACTAGAACTAAATAAACAATGTCGCCAACATAAGAACATAACGTTGGCCTGTGGCATCGTTAGAAGGAGAAATTTGTTCTCTCTCTCTCTCTCTCTCCCTCTCTCTACCGCCTTCGTTCTGAACATTACAAAAGAGATAGCACCACTGTTAGTGACAAGGTTAGTTAGAGTTTGATGAGCAGATACTAGTCTAAATCAGACACACGGACAGTGATAAGGCTTATTAATATTTTGAAATATACTCTAGTTAGGATTTTGAAATGTATTCTCATTAGAATTGTGTTGTTCCTTATCAATATTTTCAAATATAGTGACGTTAGCAGTAGATATTATGAATAATATTAATGACAATATTTGCGTAGGCTGCCTCCGTGATCTCTTGGACACCATGATGGCTTCCAGATCTGGAGAGACTGGGTTCGATTCCCGGGCTAGGTTATCGAGAAATTTTCTTTGAAGAAGAAAAGTTCCCTATGTTTTGTGAAAATAAACTTTTCATTTTGATTTGATTTCTCATACTGTAATCCAAGTAATAAAAACTTTACACCTTTTCAAAACATTTTTATTTCAAATTTACCATGTTGCAACCTTTCCCAAAAATCCCATTATTATCGATGCTATCTGTTAGTGAAACGAGCGGGCTTAGATTCAATTTATAGTAGGGACAAGTTATGTGGTACAGCTTTTTTCGGAGTTTTTCCTCTATCCTTTAAGAGCAAATGCTGGGTAACTTAAGGCGCTGGAACCTGAACGCTGACATCACTTTTATTTCACTCAGAAGCTAGCTAACCATCGCAGTTGATAAGACGTCATAAAATAAACCAATGATATGAAAAGAAAAGGATGAAATGACTATCAAAGAGTAAGTGGAATCTCGATACGACACTGCAGCTGTGAGCGCCGACTACGATTATGCTATCTGAGGTGATATCGTCATTGTAGATCGTGGTGCTCTACACTCTTTTTTAATAATGTGATATAAGTAGTTAGCAGATAATTTAATATAGAAACATACATTCCCTTATGATAAAATGAAATAATACCAATATGAAGATAACCAAACAAAACGAAGTACAAAGGACTAGGGCACAATTATCAATAACAATCCAATGCCTCGTCGAAAAAATCAACTTACACTTCTTCGAAGCACACGGTAACTTTAATATTGTTATTTAATGCAACAAGCGAAATAATATTTAAAAATTCATACCCCATATATGACTAAAAATAAACCAAGTCGATGAATTTTCCTTGAGAGAAGTTTGACTCCAAGGGAGAATAAAAATGAAATGAACAGTAAAATAATCAACAGAAGTGGCAGGAACAGAGTACGGTATGTCTGGAATCAGTAACAAAGATGTGTGTAGTGGAATTGTTGGGAAAGGAGGATAAACGTGCACTGTAGGTTCATTTCAAAGGAAAGTAGAGTGTGAGAAAGTTAAAAAGAAGAAGCGGAAGACAATTTATTTTGTACAGAGATAGCGTTGGAAAGGAAAGCAGAATTTATCAAGGAAACGATTAATTAAAAATAGACCGACAAGGAAACATTGATTTCATCGCCAGAAAAATATTTCCAAAATAGTTCTGAACTGTAAACTAATAGGATAGATCAACATTCAGACATCGGACAAAGTGGTCTAAATTGTGCCGAGGAAGAAAAATAAAGAAGGAGAAGATAATAATAACAATAATAATAATAATAATAATAATAATAATAATAATAATGTAATTAATAAAGTACAGGGTGATTTAAAATCTCTGCGACAAACTCTGAGGGGTGATAGATCTATACACCATGTGAAAAGGCAGCGGAAATAGCAAACTCCCTCGAAACAAGATTTCGGCCAAATGTTTATCCTGAAGATCCAAACTTCACCAGAGATATTGAACTTCGAGTTCATCGTTATCTTTTAAAACCACCTACTGCTGTGATAGAGGATATCACTCCACATGAAGTAACCTCACTCATTAAAGGACTGCCTTCAAGAAAATCCCCAGGCTTCGATAGTGTGACCTCCTTACATCTAAAAAAAAACTTGCCAATTACTGCAGTTACACTACTCACATTTATACTTAACTTTTTCCTCTCAGCGGTAGTCTTTCCTACGAGTTGGAAAAATGCTAAAGATATCACCTTGCCCAAACCTGGTAAAAATCCTACTTATCCGCAAAACCTAAGGCCAATTAGCCTACTGTCAACTATAAGTAAACTATATGAACGTATCTTACTTCGACGTATCTGGAACCATATCAATCTACATCAACTTATTCCTCATCAGCAATTTGGTTTTCGTACTGGTCACTCCACTGTGCTTCAAATACAACGTGTTGTTGAAAATATTACAGCCTCACTTCAACGTAAACAGCATACAGTCGCTTTATTTCTAGATGTCAAAGAGGCATTTGACAGAGTGTGACATAATGGTCTCCTCTGTAAACTCATTCAGTTCAATTTTCCTGACACTCTTGTGCATTGCATTGCCGACTATCTTACTTCTCGTTCATTTCAAGTTTACCTTGAACATGAAATTTCACCCAGTACCCCTATCAAAGCTGGAGTTCCTCAAGGCTCTGTCCTTGGCCCTATTCTTTATCTTTTGTATACAGCTGATTTTCCTTTGCACAGATCTTGTCAAACTGCCTTTTTTTGCCGATTACAATCTGGTGTATTATTCTGCTAAGAGCCTTCCTTTTATAATCCGCATTCTCCAAGGTTATGTTCGTCAATTTGAAGATTGGTTTACGAAATGGAGAATTAACATTAATACTGCTAAAACTCAAGCCGTTATATTCTCTAAGAGACGATTCCAACTACCTCAAAGCATCAGTGTATTCGGAAACTACATCAATTATGAACTCGGCGTCAAATATTTGGGTATTCATTTAGATAGAAGGCTCACGTTTAAACAGCATATAGACACGATTGTAGCCAAAGCGCATGTTAAACTTTTGAGACTTTATCCACTATACCGTAGCTCTAAACTTTCACTCAAAATAAAGAAAGTCTTTTACTAATCACTCATCAGATCCGCCATCTTGTACCCCTGCGAAGCTTGGGGTTTTGCTGCCAAGACTCATCTATTAAAAATGCAACGGGTGCAAAACAGAGCAGCAAGATTGATTACCAATTCACCACGTGGACTTCTCATCGCCCAACTTCATGAGGACCTGGGTCTCGAAACCATCCAGAGCATCATAATCCGACGCATCACTCACCTCTACGGCAGATATCTACAAGAGCATCCAAATTCACTCCTCAACGCTCTTGGAAATTATAACATCATAGGCCCACACAGACGTCCAAAAGCTTTGCTAGCCAATTGATCCAATAATTTTTGTTGTGTATGTATGTAACTTTTTTGTTCAAATGATTTTGTATTATTTGAGGCTGGCCTCCTCATATTTCTTATGAAATCCAGATAAGGCAAACACCTAAAGAAGGTGTGTTACTTGAAACAAATTGCATAACTAAAGTTATGCGTCACGTCATGTGATTGGTTGGTTGGTTGGTTGGTTGGTTGGGTGATAGATCTAACAATAAGGAACGCTTTTTGTTAAACAACCTATGTCTTTTGACGCGTCGTTTCGAAGTTACCGCTGAAAATGTTTTTGCGAGGGAGTACGTCAATATATGCGAATGTTGCACCCCTGTTTGTTTTTTTGTTGAGATGTTTGTAAGAGGCGTGAAGGCTTATTGTTTGTTTACGTTTAATGTTCAATACCTTTTCCTTTCAGTTCATTCTAATCCTCAATTGAGAATGGATGTCTACGCGGTCTTCCACCAATGCGCCGGGGACGAAGAGACCCATCGTCTCGAAGGCGCTGATAAAGTCGAGCAAACATTGTGTGGTGAGGGTGATTTCTGCTTTAAAACTGTTGTTGGTACATGTGGAGAGCTCTTTTTCCGTTTCCGCGAGCCTCCTCGACTAACTCGGAAAAGGTATAGACATCCATTCTCAATTGATGATTACACTGAACTGAAAGGAGAAGGTATTGAACATTAAACGTAAACAAATAACAACAACCTTCTCGTCTCTTACAAACATCTCAACAAACAAACAGGGATGCATACATTCGCATACATTGACATACTCCCACGCAAAAAATTTTCAACGGTAACTTCGGAATGACGCGTCAAAAGACATAGGTTGTTTAACAAAAAGGGTTCCTTATTGTTAGATCTATCAACCCTCAGAGTTTGTCGCAGAGGTTTTGAGTCACTCTGTATAATGGTCTTCGTCTACGGCCTAGTGGTTGCTATGCAGGGTGGTGGATTCAGTTCACGTATTAAATCTCAACTGAGGACGATGTAATTCCTATCATGAATTCTTTCTGGAAGGAAATAAAGCTGTGTGCCAGGTGTCTCAGATTTACGGCACGTAAAGGAACATTCACTCTGTTAGAGTGCAGTTGAAAAAATTGGTCTGCTGTGTGTCGTCCATGTTTAAATTCGACACTGAATAAACTGTGGAATTTATAGCGCCTTTAAATAAACTATTATTATTATTATTATTATTATTATTATTATTATTATTATTATTATTATTATTATTATTAAAAGCAGTTACTACATTCTTACATTACTTCATCTCCACTCCTACGATAAACTGAAACGTTGTAACAACGAAAAGCTGAAAGCTTTCTTAAGTAGCATATAGCTTAAGCTATGTACAGTATAAGCTTGTATTTATTTCTACGCCCAGGGGCCTGTATACCTACACTATAAAGCCATCTGAATTTTATTCCTCGCCTTGTACAACGCGATGATATTTCATCGCAAAGTGCATCGTTAAAAGCGCGTAAAACTTGGTGTCGTTTGCACACCCCCTGAGCCAGGAATTTTAAACCTCACTCACTGTTCTTTAACGACCAAACCCGAAAGAGGGTCTTGCTCAGCAGTTGGGGCGGCTCTTCACTTACACTAACAATGCCACCCCACCCGTTCCGCACGCAACAATAGACGCTGGCATCTTATCAGGATCAGTAGGCATGGTACAGTCACAAACTAAAGTATACAGTGCGATGCAAATGACAATATATTCGGTTGTAAAATTAAAGAATTTATTATTATTATTATTATTATTATTATTATTATTATTATTATTATTATTATTATTATTATTATTATTATTATTATTATTATGTGCTGGGATCATGTCCAAAAGGCGAACTTCTCACTAATGCAAGACATCACAAAGTTAGAAGCGCATTGGCCTCTACCCTAAAATCCTTAGGATGACAAGTTCATGAAGAAATCCATTATCTCTCTACTGATGGTTCATATCCTAGAGCCGATATAATTGCATTAAACGGATGTACGTACCCCTGATTGAGGTTCTGGCTGATATGTACATCTATTATCAGGCAGTACATCTAGCTTTACGATTTGTGCTAGAGGAAGAAAAATTTGTTGTATGCATCTGAAGTTCGATTAGTGGAATATGTAGCTAATCGGCGATGTATGCATTGGAGGAGGAAAGGAACTGGCTACCCTACCTCCATATCTCCTGGCGTAGTTGCCTCATGAGTGATGTTTTATTGGTGTTACTTATGAGGTTCAAACCTGTCTTCGGACAACTGACTAAACAACAACAAACAGAAGTACACAGGAAGCAATCATTATCGATCCGACTATCAGATTTGAGAGAGGTTTACAACATGCTGATGAAGTGGATTAAGAGAACAAGTCAATCCATGAGCCCTGCATCCATTACCTGGCATTGAAGTATAATCTTTCAGAAGACAATTGGTCAGTTATTGGCTTATTATTTGGTTGTAGAGGAGGAATTTCTAAATTATCATGGACATTTCTAAAAAATCTTAAAGTTCCTTTCACCTGGTTGAGTGATACTTCCGTTTCAATAAATAAGGACTCTGAAGATTCTTCACCATCATTTATATTTCAACCAAGCTAACAATTATTAATAATTCTCTTTTTTTCAGACTTTATAATCAGTGAAAATTATTTAGTACAAATCCATATAATTTAATTTTTTGTTACTTGTTTAATTTTTTTAATCACTTACTTTGTAAATACTTTTCTGTAATTCAGGATCCCTGTGGTTACCGATATTCTTCGGCTGATGTCATTGTGATTAAATATATTATTATTATTATTATTATATTATAATATTGTTATTATTATTAAACTATTATTATTATTATTATTATTATTATTATTATTATTATTATTATTATTTCAGTGGGTTTGAAATAGCTAGGAATATTAACCAATGTAAATATCGCGTACAGTCCTACTCATAAACTTCTCAAAAACGCGTACTATAAACAAAGCAGATGTCTTCTATGCTTCAAATAGCTCTTTATTTAGTTGGTTGCTGAAATTCCTTTTCACAATTTTCTGAGCCTATACTATATCATCCATTCACAGAAATTATTATAGTAAATATTACACTGTTTAAGTTAAATACTTCTACAACTTGAAATCTCTTGAGAAGTTTGCGTTATTTGCTTTGAATTTCTATTATCATTCTTTGTAAGTTGTAATAGAATTGAGTATTTGCTTCAACAGTATGTTTATTTAGGAATGATGTTTATGAATTTAATTTCCTAATTTCTAAATAATAGATAGTAGCTTTTGAAAATATGTTTGTTTATTATTTCATCTGCAGTACACTATAGACTACTTTGCTAGATTTATTTCTCGAAATACTGATTTTATTTGTGCAGACGGGAATTGGACTTAGTAATAATTATTATAATGGACAAAGTAATAACATTTCCGGAGCCTTAAAATAATTTAGGATATTTTCAGAATTTTCTTATGAGTGCTGTACTGACCGTCGACCAAATGGCATGAATAATTTAACAACAAACTAGTACTACTTTTATTCTTTTTTAATTTGCTATAAATTATTCATATTATTTAATGAATGAAATTATGAACAGTTATTGTGTCAACCTTGTCACTCGCATTATAAGTAAGTTTAAATCAATTATGTTTTGTATTTGAATATCCTGCTGACATCATCACATAATATCCACTGCCTCGCTCACCACTTCCACCCACATAAGCCTCTTGAAGAAAGCTTTCATGCGTCCGATCCTCAAAATGAAAATCCCTTTATTTCAGGGCTGCCAAGTGTCTGCTTTCAAAGCTGATATCAGCGTTTTCTAATGTTTGTCATCTTGTCAGCGCGCAGTCCTGTTTGTCAGCTTTTTTCACAAGTATTGTGTCAGTCTTTATTATGTATTATTTGGTTTATTTCACTTTTCAATTTACCGAGATGACAAAATAAAACTCAATTTCGTTCCTCGATTAAAATAGACAGAACTCTCTCTCCCTTTGCATGCTGTAAACTGAACTATTACGGAAAGTGCTAAGAACAAGTGTTTGATGAAAAATATTTTAATAAAGCCAGATGCGCCACTGCAGAATATAATAATTAAAGTAATTCTTAGTAATCTGGTTGTGTTATTTGCATGTTTCACATTTCCATTGCTGTTATATTATAATGTATTTACTTATAATTTGTCTTCTGAAAATAATAATTAGTGATGTCAATATTTTTTTCGTTGTCAGATTTTTAATACATTTTCCAGATTATTTCAGAATTTTAACTTGGCAATCCTGTTATCTGAAAGTAATTTCCGTCCTATAACATCCCACCTGGTGGTCTGTCAAATGTTCTGGATCGAATTATTCACAAAGACGTTATGAATTTACCTAACTGAACATGCCTTACTTGACGATTACCAATCCGGATATCCACACCTGTGGAATAACGGTGAGCGCGTCTGGCCGCGAAACCAGGTGGCCCGGGTTCGAATCCCGGTCGGGGAAAGTTACCTGGTTGAGGTTTTTTCCGGGGTTTTCCCTCAATTCAATACGAGCAAATGCTGGGTAACTTTCGGTGCTGGACCCCGGACTCATTTCACCGGCGTTATCACCTTCATTTCATTCAGACGCTAAATAACCTAGATGTTGATAAAGCGTCGTAAAATAACCCAATAAAATAAAATAAAAGTAACCAATCCGGATACAGGAATGGACATATAAATTTGCAGCACTTTTTACTTAGTTACTTTACGACGCTTTTTCGACGTCTGTGGTTATCTAGCGTCTGAGTTAGAAGAAGATGATAGGTGATAATGGTAGCGAGATATGTCAGGAGTCCAGCGCCGAAAATTAGGTACCCAGCATTTGCTCTTAATGGATTGAGGGAAAACCCGGGAAAAGACCTCAATCAGGTAACTTTTCCGAAACAGGATTCGAACCGAGGTCCACTGGTTTCACAGTCAGGCGTGCTAGCCGTTACTCCACAGCGGTGGACTGCAGTACTATTTAAAATCAATGAAAAGCCTTGGACGAACTGAAATTAATATTACTGACATTACTTGATTTCAGGAAGGTTTTATTAATAAAGTAGACACAGACCTTATGCAAATTAAGACTTCTCAAACTTCCTGAAATTTCCGTTACTTTGTATGAATCCTACCTTTACGAACGTCAACAATGTGTCTTTGCAAGCGGTCATTCTTCTGAATGTCTTATCGTGTACTCTTCATCATTTATATTAATAACGAGATTAAAATAATCAAGCACTGCAGATACAGTGTTATTAAGATTCTAACCTAACACCACAGAAAAACAAAGAAATGAAACACGGAAACATAACAGCACCTAAACGCCAAAAAAGCTACACGAAAATATAGAATACCGTACGTTCGTTTCGATGTAGAAAGGAGTAAACGCAGTCGTTTTTGACGTTTATCATATTTGCAACGGTGTAGATGCTTTCCTTTCGTCACTTTGTAGAAACAGTGTACCATCACAAACTTTACCCTGGTTAAACGAGATGTCAGCTAATCATGTGTAAGTAACCGGCGATTATGAATGGTGCACAGAAGGCACATTTCAATCACCATTACTTTTAGCCGTGGTTTTGTAACTCACAGTTACTACGATTTTAATAGAAGTTAACGCACATCACCATGTTGTTCAGCAAATAGTTAGGCCTACTCCGTGTTTAGTGGAAAAAATTTAGGCGATTCTCGAATTTTTAAAGAAATTATATCTTATAAAAGAAATATACATGAAATTGATTATCGGTCTGTCATAAAGTATCTCTTTTTTAGATAGTTTTCAGGCAAGGAAGCTTAGGCGAATAGCTATAGTGTATTGTAACTACCCAAAAACTAATAGACTAAATGTTGCAGACCACCACTGTGGAGTAACGGTTCAAATCCTGGTCGGGACAAGTTACGAGGTAGAGGTTTTTCAGGAGTTTTTCCTCAATCCGTTAAGAGCAAATTTTGAATAACTTTCGGCTCTGGACCCGGACTCATTTCGCTGGCATTATCATCTTCACCTCATTCAGACGATAGCAGTTGATAAAGCGTCGTAAAACAACTAATTAAAAAATTAATGTTGCAACACTGATTGTAGTTATCATCAGCAGAGCAATATACTGTAATATCCACTTGCACATCGAAGAGGAATATTACACTAAGAAAAACCATACTATTTAACCTCTGAGCAACCCTTAGCTATCAGATGACGAAGATTATCTCTCTCACTTTTCCATGCTCGTACACATGCCATCTGGAAATAATATTGAATGAATCAAGATTAAAGCAAGATGCATGAAGATTTTGTGTCTACATGGAACACAGTTTTTAACGTCCTCTTCACTCTGTGTATATTAATTATTATTAAATACCAGTCTTGCATGCATTGTTTGATTGCGTGAAGTTGAAAGAAGAGTTAAACCGTATAGATGCACCTTTTGCATTCAGCACAATAAAGCGATCGCCACGAGCCAAATTTGCTAAGTTACCTCCATGAACCGTGTCTCCTGAAATAATCTTCTGTTTCTCTAAAGCTCTGGTATAGCCTTTGTACAGTCGATCACGGTGAGTGTGAACAGAACTAGATTTTTTTTGGATATACCGTCATGAAATCCTAGAACATCCTGTATTTATAATGTGAATAATTTTTTTAGTAATTGTGTAAATATTTCACTGAATATTTATTTGTGTGATAGTATTTTATATAATTTGCCTTGATTTATAATTTTTTTGTCTAAAGGAAATTGTACCAGAACAATGGAAGGAGTCCATAATTGTACCTATCTTTAGAAACGGGGACAAGACTAACTGTAGTAACTTTCGAGGAATATCACTTTTGTTGACATCGTACAAACTTTTGTCCAATATTTTTTTTGAGAAGATTAACTACATATTTAGAAGAAATATTTGGAGAACATCAGTGTGGTTTTAGGCGTAATACCTCGACTATTGATCAGATTTTTCTATTCGACAGATATTGGAGAAAAAATGGGAGTATAAAGGTACAGCACATCAGTTATTCATAAATTTAAAAAAGGCATATGACTTGGTTAAGAGACAAGATTTATATACTATTCTTATTGAATTTGGTATCTCCAAGGAACTAGTTCGATTAATTAAATTGTGTCTCAGTGAAACGTATAGCAGAGTTCGTATAGGCCAGTTTCTGTCTGATGTGAGGGCGGAAATGAACCTCCAAGTTCCTTAAAAGCCATAAGTAAATGTATGTGGCTTTAATTTCAAAGAACTGTGGAGCTTATTTTTCTTTCTGTCAACGATATTCTACCCTAAGAGTCTTTGTGTCTCTAAATAATGAAAAACACTGACGCTAAAATTATGCTTTAGAACGTGTCGTCCATTCTGATACATCACATTCCCTGTGAAACTCAATATAATTTATCGGATGAATTGATGTAAGATGAAATCAATTTAACTGAACACTTTCTTAATTAGAGAAAGAAGACCTCAATAGAAACAAAACCGCAAGGGTCTCCAACTGAGTTAAATTAACTGAAATCTTGCCAACAGAATCTATGTTCGAACTTTCGCTGCCAAGAAACCGACTCCGAGGACCTCTGGCGCCGAGAGGATGACAAATGACAAACTGTGTCCGTTCTATATATTATCCAATACTGTAACAAACTTTGACGCTGCCATGGAAACAGATCGAACAGACGAAGAATGGGACAGAAACGAAAACTCTGCAGATATGGCATCATAATTTATTTTATTTGGGAAGTAAAAAGTTATACTAGAACATATATTCATTTATTTCTCTATTTACTCGTGTTTTACGTCGGTAGGGATATGTGGAGGAAGATTCTTAAATACATAATTTGAAAAAAAAGACCTAATAATATTTGCACAATCGTGTTTTTAGTTGTACTTTAGCGCTATTGTTGACAACTTGTTACTACTTAAAATAGTATTTTTATTGTACCAATGAATTACAGCCTATTTTTCATAATTCTTCAATATTTAGCCTATGTCCAAGGAAAGGCCAGAATCATTGTTTTCAGTCATCTTAGCTGCGATAATGTATTCATTTGTTCATAGTTTTATGCCCAAGGGCAGATCTTTCACAGCAAATCCAGCATCCTCCAATATTTCCGGTACTAATATAGCACAGTAACTACCCTTGTGAACAACTTTCCAACAAAATTTAAAAAATAGTTGTCCTGGGTCATCAACTTTGTTGAAGGAAATATTGGTATGCTCGATCAGTTCATACAGATCCCTGCTCAATTCTTCCGCAGGCATTGAATTACTAGTTGAAAGTATGTAGATCGTCAAACTCACTTCTTCCTATCAATTGATTTTATATTCTGATTCAGGTCTCCCATAGAAATAAAATAAGCTATCATTTGTTAAAATCTGAAGGGGGACAAAATGCAGTATTATTATTAGTATCGTACAGTACTGTGCATGTTACTTTCATACTACGCTCATTAATCCTTCACAATAATTTCTGAACTGTATTCATCGTTCTTTAGCTGTAATCACCAACCACTTCCTTAGTCATCTGTTCACCTCCTGTCTTGAAGAACGAATGGAGGGTTGACTGTTTCGTTGCATTCGTCTTCTTTTCTTGCTAGATTTCTTGATAAAACCTCAGATTTTCCATCACATTACGCTGAACTTTTGAGAAAAGTTCATGGTCCGAGTCTTCGTCACCCAACATGTGGAACCCTTCCTCAATAAGCTGAAACGTTGCTGCCAACCCCTTCAGCGTCAAATGTCGCTTCGGTTCTTCTTCTTTCTTGTTGCTTCATTTTCTTGAGGATTTTGAGAGTTCTGTCAGATCCTCATTGCTAAGTTCTTCTGCAAGACTTTCTAACAGCTCTTCCATGTCACTTGGTTCCAGTTCCGGGACACCTCCCACTCTTGCTGTATTCAGAGTTTCTTGATTCACAACTGTCTAAGACATGAAATTGTGTGGCACATTGAGGCCATAGTTATTTTCACACACTATTCATGCATTTCTGGGAAACCTCCATCCAGGATTCTGTAATGTTTTCTATTTCTTTGAGGATATTATAGCTCCGCCAATATTCACGAATTGGTTTATCTTCACCGTCGGTGGCCTTGACAAGTTGATCAGATTTCGGCGTAGGTAATATGCTTTTAAAGTGGCAATGACGCCCTGATACATCGGTTATATTAGAACTGGAAAATAACCACAACATTCTCATGCAGGTCATTTAGGTTTACCGGGTGTGACGGTGAGTTGTCGATAAGGAGCAAGATCTTAAAATCAACATTTTCTTTCACGCAATATTCTTTCCATCCAGGCACGGCGTACCTTGTAAGCCATTGGCTGAAAATGTGTCTAGTAATCAAGGCCTTTTTGTTTGCCTTTTAGGTGACAGGAAGGTGTTTTTTTGAACACCCTTAAGAGCACGGAGACATTCAGCTCTAGAAATTAACAATAGCTTCATCTTGAAATCAACCATATGAATTTCCACAAAGAAACAAAGTCAGACGATCCTTCGCTATTTTAAATCCAGGAGCTATTTTTTCTTCTTGTGAAATATAGGTTCTAGAAGGAATGCGCTTCCAAAATAGTCCCGTTTCATTAACATTGGGAACTAGCTTCGATGTGTATCCACCATCTTGAATTATTTTATATAATTTTTTATACAATCATTCGCTGCAACACTGTCGGAACTTACAGCCTCACCAGTAACTTTAATGTTGTGAAAGCTATAGCGGTGTTTGAAGCGCTGAAACCATCCTCGAGCAGCATTAAATGTTTCTTCATTCTGGTCTCCTCCTTCACTTTTCACGTGTTCAAACAGTGACTTAGCTTTGCCTTGTATGACCGCTTAACTAACCGGAGCATTGCGTTGGTTTTGGTCTTCAATCCACATTGCAAGCATTTTCTCCATTTTTTTCCATTATCACATTTCGTGTACGAGTTACTTTAGAAGCACTGACAGCAGAGGCACTTTCAACAGTTGATTTTATTTTTTCTGCGTTGTTTCTCATTATATGGACAGTAGTTGGAGTCAAGTCTAAAGCAGATGCGATGTCTACAGCACGCTCACCCGCTTCAAATCGATGTATTACATCCATTTTCATCGACAAGTTTATAGATTTCCTGCTCTTCTTCGCCTTCTCTAAAGTAGAGACAGATGACGGACGTTTTGAACTCATTCTGTTACATATAACTCAGCGTAATTAAATCACTGTCGTACACACTGCACAGCAAAAAATAACTTAAACATGCAGCGTACAGACTCTCTTCTTCACGTCAAGTGTAAACTGTTTTAAGAAGTCTGTAAGAGACTGAGAAAGAAATGAATATACCTACTAAAAGTCTATAAACTTACACTTCAATGCTTACTCGTTACGAACAATAAGAAAAGAAACATTCCTACCCCCGCGCAGCAGGTATCTTTCCGCTCCATTGCATTCCCGTTATACACTAGCGACGTTAATGCGAAATCACTACCAACTTTAAAAGGGGACTGGTGGGTAAAGTGACACGACGTAATAACGAAACGACATTCGTTACGGAAACGTAAAGCAGACCTCCTGTATACGGTACTGTGTTTGTAACATATATATAGCTCAATTTATGTAAAGCTACCGGTTGTTGTTTATGGTTGTGAAACTTGGACTCTCACTTTGAGAGAGGAAGAGAAGTTAAGGATGTTTGAGAATAAGGTGCTTAGGAAAATATTTGGGGCTAAGAGGGATGAAGTTACAGGAGAATGGAGAAAGTTACACAACACAGAACTGCACGCATTGTATTCTTCACCTGACATAATTAGAAACATTAAATCCAGACGTTTGAGATGGGCAGGGCATGTAGAACATATGAGCGAATCCAGAAATGCATGTAGAATGTTAGTTGGGAGGCCGAGAGGTAGATGGGAGGATAATATTAAAATGGATTTGAGGGAGGTGGGATATGATGATAGAGACTGAATTAATCTTGCTCAGGATAGGGATCGATGGCGACGTTATGTGAGGGTGGCATTGAACCTCTGAGTTCTCTAATAGCCATTTGTAAGTATGTAATTGAACGATTCTACATGAACTGCATGATTTTCCAACATATAGAAATTAATGATAGCGATAAACTATGCTGGTGAGATGATTTTACCTCTCGCCATGGTATTACCTGATATTTGCGTTAAAGTTTGAGAAAAACTCGGGATTATTTCTTTAATTGAAATGTTCAACAAATTCAAGACATGTCTTTTGCAATAACCGTCTTAGTAACACTTATTTTTGATAACATTGAAAATAATTCGGAAATACTGTACTTCCTTTTTTTTTTTTTTAATATTTTCCATCACAGTAAACACAATTGTGGTGCTAATGTCTGTATGTTAAAATATTGCTCTAGCGTCGTAATAATCAAAACCTGACCTTTATTCACATTAACTTTTCTACTCACAATTGCCTCAGAAAGAGACTTTGTAAATTTCTGAATCACTCTGTAGTGTAGATGATATAACAAAACATGATAAATAGGAATATTATAAATCCTGACGTTCATATATCATGCAGTAACGAATGTTACATTCAACTGAAATAAATGGAGTTTGAAATATTGATGTGCAATGTAATTTAATGTTTTATACACGTATTGTGATCTGTTAATACCAGATGAAGGTTCCCCGCTGGAATTGTTTCATTGGATATCATGTGAGCTGCTCGCCATTTGTAAAACGATTTGTAATTCTCTCTCAATTTTTTGTGTTTAAATTATTAAACCATTAATACCATCCGTCCTGTGGGCCAGCCACAGTGGACTCAACTGAAACTTCCCACAGAGAGCTTAATTATTCGATAGCTGGAAGTGGACAAAACGAATATGTATTTTTTTCGTAATAATTCTACCTTTTCTGCGACTGTACTTGAATTCAGTTTTGAAAGTGCATCAAGTTTAAAATTGTACTTTCTTTTCTCATTTCGAGGCTTTTTTTTTTTTCCACTCAGTTTTATACACAATACAACCTGCTATTTTATTCCGTCTGCCTAATTTTTAAGACGTCGAGCAGAAGACGTGTTATGTATGATGAATGGAAATCACATCGAACATCTGCTATGAACAAGTTAAGTTTTAATATTTCGGATGATATCTATTAATTTCATTACACTTGTTTACTAGACTTTTTTTAATTGTTTTGATGAGTTTTGCCAATACTTAAAATATTAGAACTTTTTAAACACTGTTTGTAAATCTTTACATATAGGCCTACATACAGAATCCTCCATTTATAATCATCCCGATATACAGGATGTTTCCGAGGTGGTGTTACAAACTTTCAGGGATGATGGCGAAGGACACATGTATCAATTTGAGATAAGGAATCCTGGTCCGGAAATGACCGAGTCGAAAGTTACAAGCAAAAATATTTGTGTGGAAATGGAATAGTTTTATTCCTTTGTACACCTTATTTATGTGTATTTATCTATACATCTTACACATACTGTATTCATCTGACGTTGTTTACGTTGTCTACTTACAGTATTCCATTCAGTGCGCTGTCTGAGGAATGGGGACAGAAAACTACACTAAAGCAATGCAGATAGCGTAATGTGTAACGGACATGGTCGATCCTGATATGTACGTCTGTAGACATTAGTGTATGTGTACAAGTTGCAGTGTCCAGTCTATCAGTCCTAGTGAAATAGAGGAGTACAAGAGAGGGGAATAAGCAGACCTGATTTTCGAATACGGATGAGCCAATGGGAACAGTAGACAAGCTCACAGAGTATGTCGGGGCGGGTACCCACGTAGGAGACATCCGACCCATACCATCTTTCCACGACTGTTCCAAAGGTTAAGGGAAGGAGGGCACGTGATGCCAAATTACAATTCCATTTGCACAGAACTATTTTTGCTTATAACTTTCAACTCAGTCATTTCCGGAGCATGGTCCCTTACTCAAATTGATACATGTGCCCTTCACCATCATCGTTGAAAGTTTTAACACCACCTCGGCAACATCCTGTATACGTCTGCTGTTTATTTCTGTTGGCGGGAGGAGAAGTATCGTTTATTGTTTTACGTCCGATATAATAAGGGGCGAATCATACGTCACGAGCGTACGATATCATGAGCTTGACTCCAGTCAGACGTGTCCAAAGTCATCACTCTTTGTAGTTACTCATAACTGTACGATATACAGTCATCTCCGGACATGGTGAACCTTTGTAGTTACTCATAATTTTACGACATATAGTGAACCTCTGTGAACTTGCATATTTCATTCACTATATCCGAGGTTCACTAAATCCGAAGTGTCCTTCCCTTAAACTTAAATGACAGGAATGAATGAAATTATGAACAAGAAAACAAAATACTGTAGAGTAATTAAAATATTTTATTTTTGTAGAATGGATTACACTGTATACTGTTACTCACAGTTGATTTACTTAAACTATGCTGTCGATCCACGTCCGCTTGCGAAAGACCACGTTCAATGTCACATTTAATATTAGCCTTATCTTCCAAAGAACACACTTTACACTTCGACATTTTTATACAGTACATTCACTGTTTGAACACTAGAAGCAGACTGAACAAGTAGAAATGACAAACGCTGCTATGGTAAGACTGCGTACTCAGCCTTGGAATTTCCCAGGTCACTTAATGGAAACTGAGAGGGGGTTGATGGAGTTTGAAAGCCATCGGAATCTTACCTTCATTTATGCTCTGAAAATAATTTTCGTGCCCTTTTAATAAAAGAAGGCAATTTCATTTTCCGTTGTTTCGATGTTATCAGTCATAATAGAAATGTTTCTGAGAACAAAAGGCAACGCTCTGACGGTGGAGGATTAGAAATAACAATAGAATAGTGTGCCTGAGAACAGAATGTCAGCCTTTCGACGGTGGAGTGAGGAAAGGTCACGCTTTGCCTGGTTTTACAGTACAGCTCATTGTCTAGGAATCACTAATCCTATCTTTGTCCTTTGATTAAAGGAGTAAGAAACTTAGAATGTTGTTCTCAACACATTCTTACAATTTTATACAAGAAAGTCTGACTTCAAATAAGAATTTGTCAGGATACAACTCTTGTAACTTCAATTTTTAAGGTTAAGTATAACCAAAGCGAAGATTCACAACAAACAGAAATATTAATGTGCTTTTTAATACATGCGGGTCGGGGCCAACGATTTAGGTTCACTATAGCCGAATGTTGACTATAACCGAGTTCACTATATCCAGTGTTGATTGTATTAACGTTTGCTACAATTTGAAATCGCGTAAATTTTTTTACGATTATTATGTGAAGCTTAAGTTGCAGAAGTTGTAAAATGAAAATGGAGAATGTAATAAGAGACGTACTCGGTTATGGCATAATTAGTAGAGGATTGTGCCTGCGAGGTCGCCTTATTTTATATTCATGCGATTTTTTTCTGTGGTAACTATGAAGGGGAAAGTATATAGAAAAAAATCCGTATACAGTAGAAAAATTAAAATTCAATATATTACTTGGACTACGATAGCTAGGATTTACACCAGCGGTACTTCAGAGTGTGTCTCAGAAGGATAAGTCAATTGTTCTCTGGATTTTATGGACGGCGTTTTCAGACTGTCATGTAAACGTAGTAGTGAATTAAATATTGGAAGGATTTTCTGTTGTTCACACACAAATACACACCGGCTTCGCTCGTGGAACCTGCTTGCTTGCTTGCTTGCTTGCTTTCCGCCACAAAAAAACACAATTTATTAATTACGGCGCACGACCAAAACCGCATTTCTAATTTAAGTTTCGTACCCTCCAGAGATGTGACACCTCAGTTGTGGTACCAAACTGGTACTTTACTTGAAACGCGAACATGTTTGTTTCAATTTTCTCAAAAATGGCTCTTACCGTTTTCTTTAAATTTTGCACATGAACTACACGTACCAATATTTAAAACATTTATTTGAAACTATTTTTGTATTTACACTAATAACGGAGATGTCCTATATCGCGCGACTATTGAATAATCCTGTATATTGTTGGTTACATCACTTGTAATTTTATGAAGGAAATATTCCAAATGATACATTTACAAGTAAGTACACGTTTGTTTTAATTTCTATTAAGAAAACTCTGGATCATCTATTCTGACCACAGTGCGTCGACTGTTCTATCCTTGAAGAATAAATGGTAAAATGCAGCAAATATAATAATTACCATGTGTCTAATTTACTCGTATATAATTTTATCCGTAAAGTAACGTTTTCTTTTATCACACAGTATGTTTTATATTCTCGGACGCGGGACGTTGTGCTGCACTATGTGTCTTCTGTGCTTGCTCTTTTCTACTTCAGGATTGTCTTATTATCATCATACGAACAGAAAGTAGTGCCATTTCCAAATAAATACTATACAGAGTGAACCGTAAGTAATGTCATTCAGGAGCTTTGTTTTGTTTTCTTTTTGTGATAAAAATTACTTTATTTATGAAACATTTCATAGCCTGCTTTGGGAAAGCCATTTAATTCCCAATATGCTGTCAATTTAAGAGAGCAGTGTATTATGATATTATATGATTGAAAGTATTTTAGTTTTATCCTTTAAATGTTCAGAAATTTGATCCGAAGAAATGTAACATTATAAAATTCATTTTTAGAACGAAAAGTTACATTTTTGTTCGGATCAAATTTTGTACACTTTTAAAGAACGAAACTAAACACACTTCAATCGTTTATTATCATAGTACACTGCTCTCTTAAATTGAATGAGCATATTGGGAATTAAATCGACGACTTTCCCAAAACACGTTATGAAATGTTTCATATAGAACAATTTTGATGTCGAAAAGGAAGCAAAAACGAGCAAAATTGTAATATAATCTAATAATACTGTATTTAGAGTTCGGTCTAATTGACATTTCACAGTTTAAAATCAATAGACTGTAATATGTCAATTAGACTGAACTCTAAATAAAATATTATTAGATTATATTACATTATATTGACTATCGGAATATCTCTATCATCTTGCTTTCTAAGATAGAGCAAAATTGTATTAAACTTATTGTTTGAAATATTTCAAACATAACCACCTGAAATTAATGACATTACTTGCAATTCAACCTGTACATCTCTCGAACATCGAATCTTTGATATATCTGTTTCATTAATACTGCTATATAGCGTAATTTTCTTTGACTGCGTTTGTTTCCTCCTTTAATATTTATCGCGAAGTCAAAAATATTTATTTTACATTGGGGTTAGAAAATCACACCATGATTTTCAAGTAATTCTAAATCAGCGTTTGAACTTTTCTGTACACCCCTGACTAACAGCGACATGTATTAACTCTATTGGCAGTTTGAGAACTCTCTTACAAAGAGAATTTTGTCTCTGAAATAAACCAGAAGCAGGACGCCAAAGTCAATGTCTGTTTCAAGGAACTATTGGAAACATTTCCATCGTGTTCGGTGACAAATTAAAGTCGAACGGAATGCGGGGCGTTTAATGAAGCTTCTGAAGCCACACTATTGTTGTAGCCGGTTGAGTAATAGTTTTACTATCCCTGATTTAGCGACGCTGCTCTGCTTCTGTGTGAGAGGAACAACAAAGCCGGCGCAATCCAATTACAATAACATGCGTGCTTCTGGCATTGAGGCTCGGACCCCTGGCTATTGAGGACGCAGTCAGGGTTAATTGTACATTCTATCGATTGCACGGCCCTCTGTGACTGGGATGCTTCCTTTGTTGAACCGATTTCGAATTAAATTTGTGTAGCTAGAAGGAATTCTATAGCAAAAAAAAAATACTTTATGTGGAAGCGAATGATATTTAGTAGCAACAATCTTGGTATGTAACTTTTCATAAACGATTGAATACTTTTTCATACAAAGCAGTTCTCAACAGAACATTACATGGGTATTTAGATACAATACTGTTCATGTTACATCACTCATTACAACGATAAAACTCTTGTTACATAAGAACATCAAGAGAGAACAAAGTGTATCAAAGAAATTTTCCGTGCAGTCACTTAGTATGCCACAAATCTCAGATATGCCTAGATAACACTACAAATCTCGTTAGTAGAATAACTTATATGTTGGTTTCCTGCAAATCCCCAACACTAACATCATCGTAGTCACCACCACCACCACCACCACCACATAATTATGAGAAGTAGATTCTTTATTCGCTCTTGTAAGGCTTAAGCATCAAAACTATACTTAGATAAGTATTGATACTTGAAGAGTCCACTGCAAGAATGATGGATGTCACTTTCTTGTCGAAAATGAACCAAGACTGTCAATGCATAGCTTAAGGGTATGTGTACGTGAACGATCACAATTATTATCAGAAAATGCAGGCTTATTATAAGGAAATGAACTCACAATTGGACAAAAATTACAAGGCATCACAACAAGACTTATTGGAACTTAAATATCTGATAAAAGTATAAAATAGGTTACTAATAACATTTTTAAGAATTCACTTTCTACTTTAAATTAAATTTTCCAAAATTTGAAAATTTTCACACATATTATTTCATAACTCCACAACCATTAGAGATAGATTTCTGAAATTTTGTACACTGATTTAACATGCATTTATGCAAAGGGTAGACTACAATAATGCCCATTTTTTTTGAAAATAGAAAAATTAGGTCACTAAACATTATGTAAATTTTAATATATATTATATAGAACAAATACAAAATTAATTGTATTAAAATAAACAACTCTACATGTCTGAGAGTAGTCTACTTTTCAGAAATAAGTGTTAATTGCATGCAGGAAAAATATTAAAAATGTCATAGAGACCTTAACAATGTAATGGTTACCAAATGACGTAACTGCAGAATTTATTTGTTTTTTTTTTTTCATACTCTGATAAAACTGGTTTGAAAAATATTATTAGTAACCCTTTTATACTTTTATCAGATATTTAAGTTCTAATAAGTCTTCTTGTGGTATCTTGTAATTTTTGTAAAATTGTGAGTTCATTTTCTTATAAAAGTTTAGAAATTTAAAGCGTGCATTTCCTGATAATATTTGTGGTCCTTCACGTACATATAACCTTAAGACATATAGAATGTACATAGAGAGTTATATGGCATTAACACTGATAGTCATTGTCTAGTAATGATGGGAAAATCACAGTTAAGCTTTGAGCGCTAAGCATTTCAAACTTTCAATTGCTTCTCCTGCAAAATGTATTCCAGATGACATCAATCATTCTTGGAGTGGACTCTTCACTTATGAGCAGCGTTGCACAGAACACTTGAAACGGAGCAGGATAGACACATTACTAGAAATAAGTCCAGTCTCAATGGGATGCAGCCAAATCTCTAATTTTCTGCAAGGTATCGAACTCGGTTGCACTGAATTGGTGGCCATGAACTCTATTGTCTAAACTGATACTGAAGATTCTATATTATTATTATTATTATTATTATTATTATTATTATTATTATTATTATTATTATTATTATTATTCATTTCATTCATTTATTATCTTCCATAGATCTTACATGAGCAATGAAGCTTTAAGGTGTAGAACAAGTCAAAATTTTACAATATTACAATTACAATTTTTACACATTTTTACAATATTTTACAATTTTTACAGTTTTACAATGTAGTAATTTTCTACAATGATGAGGTGAGGTCCGAGGATTCGCCGAAAGATTACCGGCATTTGCCTTTTGTTTGGGGAAAACCTCGGAAAAACCCAACCAGGTAATCAAATCAAAGGGGGAAATGAAGTGATGCCGAGGACTCGCCATAGACCATCCGGCTTCAATCCCATGGCTGGGGAAACCTCGGAAGAAACCATTCATTGAGACCAAAGGGGGATCCAACCCAAATCCGAACGCGGCTCCGGATCAGCAGCCCAGCGAGTCTGCCGACTGAGCTACATCGATGGCTGTACTAAAATATACAATACATAGCCAATCAGATTATTAAATTTACAAACTCAAACGATCAATCATTAGTTGACCTATATGTATAATACAAAACAAGTAAGTTAATTGAATTTAAGGCATAAACAATTCAATCAGTTATGATATACAGAAATTGATAATACATTTCATGTAAACATAATAATAATAATAATAATAATAATATTATTATTATTATTATTATTATTAATTACTATAATTAGCTATTAACATTATTGCCGATAGTATTATTAATAATCTGCGAAATATCATTGATGCACTTTAGCTGATTTGCCTAATGGATTTTGGTTTTAGTAATTCCATAGAGCACAAATGAATTTCAAACCGCGAAGGTGTATTGAAGGGATTTGTTTGTGGCCAATTATGTGGTGGTGTTAGGTTATTCAGTCGGATTACATGAAGTAACCGCAGTACGATGTGATATGCTTCATGTTTGTCTGTAGAGTGTTTTCATATGCCATGAGGTTCGGAGAAGATTAACAAGGACGAAAATAATATTAAGACAACATTGCTAACATTGTACAAAATAGTATACTCATAGTAATTACTATTCCTGCCCACCGGTATGTAAAGTGACACCAAAAACTTTTTCCTTGGATTATGTCCTGATTGTACCTATGCAGTGTAAAATATTACCATGGCAACTAAGACTTACGATTAAAGAAAGCCTGCATGATATAGTCAAAGTCTAGCATATACAGCAGTAGTGTCAGAGTTGTAAGCTCCAAAACCGGTTGTGGAGCTAGATCGAAGCGTGAACTTGCTTATGTCTGTGGAAACACCGGAGCACGCAACCAGTCTAGTGGAGCGCTCCGCTCTTTTTAGTCTCTGTCTGACAACGCTGATATACAGTCACGAAGCTCAATGTGTAGGGAATATGCATCCATGATAGTTGCTAACCACTAGGATCGCTGTTATCGCCTCATCGCAGACAATGGGAAATAGTACAGGCACAGTCTATTGTTCCTAGTACCCTCACAACTCAAGCTTCGTGACTGTATATACATTTTCTCAGGAACCATGACCAAATTTTATGGTGTAGGAGTTGGTATTACTTGATTGTGGTGTGATGCAATCCTTTATTATTAATTTGGCTGAAAATGTGATATTTACCATGAAATATTTGAAAAAAGAAAAACTTTTGTTACACTCTGTACTAGACTGTGGTATAGTCAAAAAACAAGATACAATAAAAATGTAAGGAAAAAGTTTTTGATTTCACTATATATCTGCCGCTTTTATCTGTCTGTACTATAGTGATTCTTCCGCGATTCTACTATGCTCTGTTATGGAAATGTTGTATCTCCTATAAAGTCCAGCCTTAGTTGAAATAACATTCATTAAGTCGAATATTCCTCAAAGAAGAATATTTAGACTTACGAGATACTTTAAAAGGCAAATTGAATGAATCTCGTATATACCGCGGAGTATGGAATATTAAAAAAAAAACTACGAACGCTTATAATTTAATTTGTGTCCACACTTTACGGCGTTCAAGTGAAATATGGCGGCTATACATTGTAAAATGAGTTCAGTAGTTTTAACATTTTTATAATAAAATTGTTATACTTTCAACACTAGCACCAGTATAGGTACTTATATACAGAGTGAACAGTAAGTAATGTCATTATATTCAGCGAGTTATTCTTTGAGATGATTCAAACAAAATAGGTTAATACAATTTTACTAGTTTTTGCTTCCTCCTCGAGACAAAAACTGTTTTATGTGAAACATTTCATTGCGTGTTTTGGGAAAGCCATTAATAATAATGTAATAGAATTCCCAATATATACAGTCAATTTAAGACAGGAGTGTGTTATGGTAATAAGTCTTTGAAAGAATTTTCGTTTTGTCTTTTAAATGTGCTAAAACTTAATTCGAACAAATGTAACTTTACGTTCTGTAAAGGAATTTTAAATTTTTCATTTGTTCGAATCAAATTTCTGCACATTTAAAGAGTAAAACTGAAGTTCTTTCAAACATTCATTATTATAGTACACACAGGGCTCTTAAATTGACTGAGCATATTGAGAATTAAATCAATGGCTTTCCCAAAACACGCTATAAAATGTTTCATAAAAACAACTTTTTCTTCGATAAGGAAGCAAAAACGAGCAAAATTTTATTAAGCTTTTATGTTGGAATTATCTCAAAGAATAACCCATTGAAATTAATGGCAATACTTACGACTCACGCGGTATAAATGAACATAGTATATTATTAAATTTTACCAGTACTAACTGATTTATCATACGTATTACTCGACCAAGGCCAGTGGAGTCCTGCAGCCCGGAGCCGTGGCGCTACTACTCCTGCGTTCGTAATACCGCATCGAGATAGTTCACATTACGCCCGCGGCTCCATTCGCCTTGGTCGAGTAATACTTCCTTTATTAGTAGTTTTAGATCTGTAAAAATAGTCAAACATCGACTAGTGCTGACTTTCGTTTCTTGGTCATCCAATAATTTGCAAACTAGCCTATTTTCGGTAAGATAGACACTAATAATAATTACTCAACATAGTGGTGAAATGTTTCACACAAATTTGCGTTGAAATCTCGTAGTAATAAATGCAGTGCGTTCGCTTTCCCCTGCAGCCGGGCGACTGACCTAATTGCGTTCTGTTTCAACAGTGAGTTTGCTTTAGCCTACTCTTTTTTTAAGTTAATACTGTGTACTAGAATGTATTTTCTGTTTGTGATTATGTATTCAGTCTTTTTTTATTATATATTTTTTATTATTGTTATTTTAAAGTTAATACTGATAGTGTATATGTATTCAATCTCTCTTTTTTACTTAATTATGTTTATCATTATTTTTAAGTTAATATTTGTATACAGGTCTGTATTTTCCTGTATGTGATTTGATCCTGGTTGAGTGGAAGAGAAGGCCTGATGGCCTTAACTCTGCCAGGGAAAATAAAACTTATTATTATTATTATTATTATTATTATTATTATTATTATTATTATTATTATTATTATTATTATTATTACTACTACTACTACTACTACTACTGAAGCGCTTTAAA